>NC_079455.1:46886651-46925702 GCF_903798145.1 Danio aesculapii | reverse complement strand
CAAAACGGACTATTTATGGGAGGGGCATCGACAACTTAACAAACAAGAACACTATAGCCCACTGGACGAACCCATATACCCCCAAACGAGACTAGAAATCAAAGAAATACTAGAAGAAATGTGCGAAAAGAAGATTATCAGCGGGGACCAAAAAACCTATTTAATAGGATCGGGAACTCCAAGGTCGAGGAGATTTTATTTACTGCCCAAAATTCACAAGGACCCGAAAGACTGGAGTATACCACATAAGGTACCGCCAGGCCGCCCAATAGTATCGGACTGTGACAGCGAATCCTACTATACAGCCGAATACATAGAATATTTCTTAAACCCCATCTCACAGCAACACGCCAGTTATCTACGGGACACATATGATTTCATACAAAAGACTAAAAATCTCAAAATCCCCACGGACGCCCTCCTTTTCACTATCGATATAGACAGTCTCTACACAAACATCGAAACACAGGCCGGAATATCGGCAGTGCAAGAATGCTTCAAGCGTTTTCCGGACCCCAAAAGACCTGATGAATATCTAATCAAACTATTAGAAATAAATCTCACTAAAAATGACTTTGAATTTAATTCAAAATTCTATCTGCAAACAAAGGGCACCGCCATGGGCAAAAAATTCGCACCCTCTTACGCAAACATTTTCATGGCAGCTTGGGAGCACTCCGCATTAACTACCTTTCCCCTAAAACCATTCGCATATTATAGATTTCTTGACGATATTTGGGGGGTATGGACACACGGCAGAGAGGAGTTTCTAAGATTCACAACACACTTGAACAATCATCAAAGCTCCATCACAATCAAGTTTGAGATTAACGACCAACAGGTGAACTTCTTGGACGTAGTCACATACAAAGGACCTAAATTTGAGAAACAAAACCAATTGGACTACAAAGTTTACTTCAAACCCACGGACACACACTCTTTATTACACAAATCCAGCTTTCACCCTAAACACACATTTCGGGGAGTAATCAAGTCACAAATCCTTAGATTTTACAGAATATCTTCTCAAGAGACAGACTTCAAAATGGCAGTTAAAATCCTTTTTAAGGCACTAAAAAAACGGGGATACGGACGCACGTATCTTCGGAAAATTTTCAAAACATTTCACCAATCTGTCACAAACCCAACAACAACAACAACAAACACACGCAATAAAATAATCCCCCTCGTCACGTTTTACTCACAACAGAGTAAACAACTCAACAGAGCAACAAAAGAAAACTTCACCAAATTCATCGAACCCACACGTTTTATCCAAAAACACAGACCAATTGCGGCCTTTAAAAGAAACAAAAACTTACTAGACACATTGGTCAGTAGCAAAGTCAGCCAACAACAAAAACCGACAAGAGCAGAAGCGCACAAACACTACACGGTGAGACGGTGGGTTCAGAACAAAACAAACAAAAACATTTATGAAACACAACGCAACACATCTGCTGGAGTATCCAACTGCATTTATTTAATTTATTGTACGAAATGCCACAAACAATACGTTGGGCAAACTAAGAATCAACTCTCACTACGGACGTATCAACATACATACAACATACGTAACAAAATTGAAAAACGCAAATTACTAGTTAAACATTTTGTAATGCATGGGCTCCCAGCCCTCAGAGTTACCGCCTTACAGTCAAGCCCTTTTTGGTCATTACGAGAGAGGTTAAAATTTGAAAGAATATGGATCAAACGATTAGATACGGTATATCCAAGGGGCTTAAATGAAAACTAAAAAAAACGTGACAAACAACGAAATCAATCTAACACGGAGAGCTTCGGGACGAATCCTTTTTTTCGATGATGACAGCCCAACACCAACACTCACCCCAACCCCAAAGACGATAACCCTGACGCGACCACTTCTAAACACTTGACGCGATCTTAATTTACGGAAATTATACCTAAAACACAGAGACACAGGGGACTTCGGCACTAACCCTACTTTTCACAAATAAAAGCGCAACCCCAACACTCACCCTAACCCTACAGTCAGTAACCCTGATATTAAAATCCTAATGCGGCCTTGAATCACGGGAATCATACCTAAAACACAGAGACACAGGGGACTGCGCGACTAACCCTAATTTTTACAAACAAAAACCCAACCCCAACACTTACCCTAACCCCAAAGTCAGTAACCCTGACTAACCCTAATTTACACAAACAAAAACCCAACCCTAACACTTACCCTAACCCCAAAGTCAGTAACCCTGACTAACCCTAATTTACACAAACAAAAACCCAACCCCAACACTTACCCTAACCCCAAAGTCAGTAACCCTGACTAACCCTAATTCTCACAAACAAAAACCCAACCCCAACACTTACCCTAACCCTAAAGGTCAGTAACCCTGACACTAAAACTCATTTTAATACGGCCTCAAATCACAGGAATCATACCTCAAACACAGACACGGGAGACTGCGCGACAAACCCTAATTCAAACCCCAACCCTGACACAAAAGTAAATATACAAAGGGACACAAAGAAACACACACACACATAAAAAAATAAATAAAAAAAACACAAATAAAAGAAACATACACTTGTTTTTAAACAAATAAACAAATTAAATTAATTAATTAATTAAAAAATAAAAACAAAAAAGGAAAACAATCATTTATTTATTCACAAAAAAACACAACACAGAGTATGATCTTGAACAATGAGAAACAGGAGTGGGAGAGAGTTTGGACGAAGGAGGAAGTCGAAGCGGAACCCGAAGCGGTCAGTTGAAATGTAGGACAATGCATAACCAAGGCCGGACACAGTCTGGCCTTTGGATTTTCGTTCCCCTAACCAAGCTCGTGCCACGTCTCTGAACTTTGGGTCCGATGAGATGAAATCCTGAAATCCGACTCTCCACCACGACACAGTCCTGTAAAGGTACAACTAATCACAAAATTTTAATGCTTAATAAGGTCCCCCTTATGTAAAACTTAATTAAAAGAAAGTTCAGACTATATCTACATATTTAAACATACAAGATCATCTCAACACAGACACAAAATACCCTCACAGAGAGTGGAGTGAACAATGATACAAAAACAATAAGAAAAACTCGATACAAACTTGAAGAATATTTGATACACACAAGCTCCCCTCCCCTCTCATCACTCTAACATTAGTTACAAAGACGCTAAGGACGATTTAAAAACAAAGAGGCACGCTTATCCTAAAACTTTACATGATTCTCAGACGAACATCCAAAACAAAAAACATAACACCTACCTAGCATCCTGTCCTAGCACCTCTGGATAAACAGGGGGATTCACAGGGCTGTATACCAGTTAATTTAATCACTCCAGCACGAAAAACAAAGCAGAGAGACGGAGTTCGCCGAGATTATGACGTCATCGGAGCCACGAACAACACAGGAAGTAAATCGCGGGTGCGTCGCCGCGACGATGACGTCATACACCCTCGCGCTCAAAAACAACTTTAAATACATTTCACTGCATATGCAAAATCATCTTTAACACATTTTTCTAAACAGGATTGAAGGAATCTACACAAACACAACTTAAAACCAGGATAACTTTACAATTAAAAACATTTCTAACATTATTTGAGGCTCAAATCGATTTCACACACTGATTTATCTTTAAGGAAATAATCCAACTCACTTAGTAAGAGGATAAAAAACAGGGAATGCAATCTATATTACACATCTCAAGCTCATCTGGAGTAACACAGCCTGTCATAACATTTTGGACCCAAAGTGACTCAGCAAAACAACAAACACTTCACAAGGACATTCACAATCACTCTTTACATGCTTACAAAAAGAATAAACCTACTCAGACATGACTTAAATGGTTACTTACAAAACAACTTGAACAAACATGCTTGAAGTAACATCTAAACTCCCTAGGGAGTCAAATAAATAAGTTTGATAATAAATAAACTCATAACAAATAATTTTCCTAACAAAATAAACACTTAGTTATTTCAACAAGATTATTAAAAATATTAAAAACAAAAAATATACATTAAAATACGATTAAAACCATCATTTGAACAAACTAGCTCACATACTGATCATAGCCACTCCCCAAATCCCCCCTCCCCTCTCCCTCGCAGCAGGACTATAAATAGGGAGGGAACACAAACCAGCTCACCCTTTGTGACGCTGTACTCTTTGGACACTCACACGACACTGATCTTCTATACAATCTGACGTTCTTGCACACAGCCTGAGGAAGAAGTATACACTTCGAAACGTAGCTACGCATTGAACGTCGATTCTTAGGAATTCCTTATAGATTTAGAAAATAGAATTAGAAAAAAATATATATAAAAAAATAGAAAAAAACTACAAAGCTAGAAAAAAAGATGTACAGATACCTTAATGAGTACAGAGCCAGACTAACTCCAAGAGAGCGGATTAGAATCTGGGATTATCCCTCCAACACATCACACCAATACATTTCTAGGAACAATGCAGTACAACAAAGTACTCGAAATCAAAGTCAGGAACAACGGAGTGAGAACACTTACCGCTTGCGGTGGGACGTTCACGCCGGCCCGCACCGTGTTCATGACAATGATTTCCACCCAACAGCCCGTTCCCGGGCTACTAGAAATATTAGATGGACAAATGATGGGGCCCAAGACGAGCACCATCATTCTAATAACTTGACATATCAGTATAGACGATACAACACCCAACCCGGACAAGACATCAGACCACGTGCACTGATCACACGTGAAGACAACGACACATGGAGATACAGAAGAAGTGACACACATCACTACAAAAACACAGACTTCCCACACAGAGAAAGACAATTTATAAATTCCCAATACCAAAGACAAGAAAATAGAGGGGAATTAGACAAAGACACGTGGAGATACAGAAGTCATACACACTCTAAAAACACAGATTTCCCACAGAGAGAAAGACAATTCAGAAATTTTCAATACGACACACAGGAACAAAGAGGAGAAGGGGTTCCCTACAACAGAAACGCCCAACCGTCTCGCTCTGTCTACTACACGAGACGCGAAACTCCGTATAACGCAAACAGACAAAGAACGACATACTATCACAATGACACTCCACGCACAGACGGTCCCCTTCAACGCAAACATTACTCCAGGGACTACAACGAGACAGAAGATACACCAAAAAGGCGTAACGAACAAAACAGAAGAGAATGGGCACAAAACAAACAAAACAACAAGAGAGAACGGCCACAAAATGGACCGCGAATAAGACCTCAGAGATATTTCACACAACCGAACGATCCTACCCCATCTGCATACACGCCCGCAACACCGAAGCTCAAAAACACGATTAAACTGGTGTACGATCTCCTTCGCTTGGAACACCAAGTAAAAAACATTGACGTACAAAAAGAAAGTGACACACCTATCACATTTAAAAGACTACAAACACACCTAATCACCACAATCAAACCAGTACTACCCAACGAAAGAGTAAATGAGAGATTGGCGGGTAACGCACGAAATTGGATGTACACTACACAACTTATCTTGCGGGAACATTACCAGCTCCTCATCCAGCAGAAGAAACAGGAGCTCATAGCGCACACCGACAGGGCAGACTGGCCACACGCACTCGATATAGCCGCCAGATGGGCCAACAAGAATCTACAAAATAAAATACAACCCACGACATTTGAAAAAGTAGAAACATTCTTAACCGAAACTAATGAACACAACACATCGAGACACACCGAAAACGGAGACCCACCAGCCCCAAACACAAGTCAAACGCACGCACAAACACACAAACGTAAAGATGATCCGCCAGTGACCAGGGCAAAAACGGGGGTACAACACGTACACGTACAGACTTCGCCAGCTCCCCCTCCTCCCAGCAGGGGCGACTGGTCTTTCGACGAAGAATTCCCACCACTCGCACCCCCAGCAGCTATTTCGCCCACAATGATACACACAACAAATCCACAACCGCAAAGAACAGCACGCAGAATTTACACTGACCTCCTGGTGGACATCGAAATACCACAAAACAATCAGACCGGCGGAAAAAAGGCCCCCACCGAACAGCCAAAAACAACCCACGAACAACTTAGCACACACACAAATGTCGAAAAGAACAAAACAAATGAAAAGGAGAACGCAGCTGGGCAGTCTGGGCACACTTCGGACGCGACGACGGTTGCAAGACCTCCCACCACACACGTGGACAGAGCCACCTCCCCCAGTTTATACTCGGACGAGTCAATGGAGTGCGAGTTCTCCACATATTCAGTCAACTCGGTACATAGAACATCCCCTACACTGGAGACCGAAAACGAACAGAGAGATAGTACGCGAATCGAAGAAACCGAAAACACGACACACAACACTGAGAACACATCAACAGCCCCCGCCACACCGAAACGACCCAACAAGGACACACACACGCCCATGACCCCTTCCACACCAAAATCGGTGGGCAGACCGTACAAACACATCAAAACAGACAAAAAACACATAGACTGGAGTCTCAACCTAAAAAAGAAATTTGTGATAATCGGCGACTCTAATGTAGCAAGGATCCCGTCTTTTGATATATTAGAGCTCCAGGTGGATAGCTTCCCGGGAGGCAAATTTCAACACGCCGGGTATTTAGTGGAGAGAGCAACGATTGCAATGGAACCCGAAGTACTAATGCTCTCGTTCGGAATCAATAATCGTACACAAAGATGCATCTCAACCACGGAAAAGGAAATGCTCAGGACATACAAAGCAGCACGTGCTCGCTTGCCACACACGGAGGTCATCATACCACTCATTAACTTTAGCCAATCACTCCCAGAAGAAGAAAAAGCACATCTCACAGCCATGAACAAATACATCGAAGACAATCTCAACTATGTGGAAGCATTACCATCCGAGGATTTTAGGGTAGAAAATGACTTGATTCACTGGACCGCCGGCACAGCCCGAGCACTATTAGAACACTGGATGTATTTTTTAAACTTGGAAGGCCAAATAACCCTACAGGGGACTCAGACAAACGCATAGTCAATCTATCCACGGTAATATTAACCCCAGATCAGACGACAACATTACGGAAAGGCCTCTCGTTCATTCCTTCAACCAAAAGAACCACGCAAAAGATCGAATTATTACATAGCTTACAGACGTATCATAGACGAATAAAATTAGAGGTATATTTCGAGGGCAAAAAGAGACAAAAACAGAAATTACCATTCACACACAACTCTGATTGGACTCCAGCGTCATCCAGTTTACCCCCGCAAATTAACTCATTGATCCAAGCCGACTATTACGCGTACAAACATCTCAACTGGAGCTTGTCAGAAGAAGAAAATCTCACTAAGAATGAAAGGATAGCTATTAAGAATTTACACAGCAATCACCAGTTGGTGATCAAACCTGCTGACAAGGGAAACGCGGTCGTACTCATGGACAAAACGGACTATTTATGGGAGGGGCATCGACAACTTAACAAACAAGAACACTATAGCCCACTGGACGAACCCATATACCCCCAAACGAGACTAGAAATCAAAGAAATACTAGAAGAAATGTGCGAAAAGAAGATTATCAGCGGGGACCAAAAAACCTATTTAATAGGATCGGGAACTCCAAGGTCGAGGAGATTTTATTTACTGCCCAAAATTCACAAGGACCCGAAAGACTGGAGTATACCACATAAGGTACCGCCAGGCCGCCCAATAGTATCGGACTGTGACAGCGAATCCTACTATACAGCCGAATACATAGAATATTTCTTAAACCCCATCTCACAGCAACACGCCAGTTATCTACGGGACACATATGATTTCATACAAAAGACTAAAAATCTCAAAATCCCCACGGACGCCCTCCTTTTCACTATCGATATAGACAGTCTCTACACAAACATCGAAACACAGGCCGGAATATCGGCAGTGCAAGAATGCTTCAAGCGTTTTCCGGACCCCAAAAGACCTGATGAATATCTAATCAAACTATTAGAAATAAATCTCACTAAAAATGACTTTGAATTTAATTCAAAATTCTATCTGCAAACAAAGGGCACCGCCATGGGCAAAAAATTCGCACCCTCTTACGCAAACATTTTCATGGCAGCTTGGGAGCACTCCGCATTAACTACTTTTCCCCTAAAACCATTCGCATATTATAGATTTCTTGACGATATTTGGGGGGTATGGACACACGGCAGAGAGGAGTTTCTAAGATTCACAACACACTTGAACAATCATCAAAGCTCCATCACAATCAAGTTTGAGATTAACGACCAACAGGTGAACTTCTTGGACGTAGTCACATACAAAGGACCTAAATTTGAGAAACAAAACCAATTGGACTACAAAGTTTACTTCAAACCCACGGACACACACTCTTTATTACACAAATCCAGCTTTCACCCTAAACACACATTTCGGGGAGTAATCAAGTCACAAATCCTTAGATTTTACAGAATATCTTCTCAAGAGACAGACTTCAAAATGGCAGTTAAAATCCTTTTTAAGGCACTAAAAAAACGGGGATACGGACGCACGTATCTTCGGAAAATTTTCAAAACATTTCACCAATCTGTCACAAACCCAACAACAACAACAACAAACACACGCAATAAAATAATCCCCCTCGTCACGTTTTACTCACAACAGAGTAAACAACTCAACAGAGCAACAAAAGAAAACTTCACCAAATTCATCGAACCCACACGTTTTATCCAAAAACACAGACCAATTGCGGCCTTTAAAAGAAACAAAAACTTACTAGACACATTGGTCAGTAGCAAAGTCAGCCAACAACAAAAACCGACAAGAGCAGAAGCGCACAAACACTACACGGTGAGACGGTGGGTACAGAACAAAACAAACAAAAACATTTATGAAACACAACGCAACACATCTGCTGGAGTATCCAACTGCATTTATTTAATTTATTGTACGAAATGCCACAAACAATACGTTGGACAAACTAAGAATCAACTCTCACTACGGACGTATCAACATACATACAACATACGTAACAAAATTGAAAAACGCAAATTACTAGTCAAACATTTTGTAATGCATGGGCTCCCAGCCCTCAGAGTTACCGCCTTACAGTCAAGCCCTTTTTGGTCATTACGAGAGAGGTTAAAATTTGAAAGAATATGGATCAAACGATTAGATACGGTATATCCAAGGGGCTTAAATGAAAACTAAAAAAAACGTGACAAACAACGAAATCAATCTAACACGGAGAGCTTCGGGACGAATCCTTTTTTTCGATGATGACAGCCCAACACCAACACTCACCCCAACCCCAAAGACGATAACCCTGACGCGACCACTTCTAAACACTTGACGCGATCTTAATTTACGGAAATTATACCTAAAACACAGAGACACAGGGGACTTCGGCACTAACCCTACTTTTCACAAATAAAAGCGCAACCCCAACACTCACCCTAACCCTACAGTCAGTAACCCTGATATTAAAATCCTAATGCGGCCTTGAATCACGGGAATCATACCTAAAACACAGAGACACAGGGGACTGCGCGACTAACCCTAATTTTTACAAACAAAAACCCAACCCCAACACTTACCCTAACCCCAAAGTCAGTAACCCTGACTAACCCTAATTTACACAAACAAAAACCCAACCCTAACACTTACCCTAACCCCAAAGTCAGTAACCCTGACTAACCCTAATTTACACAAACAAAAACCCAACCCCAACACTTACCCTAACCCCAAAGTCAGTAACCCTGACTAACCCTAATTCTCACAAACAAAAACCCAACCCCAACACTTACCCTAACCCTAAAGGTCAGTAACCCTGACACTAAAACTCATTTTAATACGGCCTCAAATCACAGGAATCATACCTCAAACACAGACACGGGAGACTGCGCGACAAACCCTAATTCAAACCCCAACCCTGACACAAAAGTAAATATACAAAGGGACACAAAGAAACACACACACACATAAAAAAATAAATAAAAAAAACACAAATAAAAGAAACATACACTTGTTTTTAAACAAATAAACAAATTAAATTAATTAATTAATTAAAAAATAAAAACAAAAAAGGAAAACAATCATTTATTTATTCACAAAAAAACACAACACAGAGTATGATCTTGAACAATGAGAAACAGGAGTGGGAGAGAGTTTGGACGAAGGAGGAAGTCGAAGCGGAACCCGAAGCGGTCAGTTGAAATGTAGGACAATGCATAACCAAGGCCGGACACAGTCTGGCCTTTGGATTTTCGTTCCCCTAACCCTAACCCTAACCCTAACCCTAACCCTAACCCAACCCTAACCCTAACCCTAACCCAACCCTAACCCTAACCCTAACCCTAACCCTAACCCTAACCCTAACCCTAACCTCACGCCAAGCAATTTCGTTAATGCCAAGTAAGTTCGGCCAGGACGACCCACACCACACCCTAAACCCAACCGTCAGTAACCAAAGGGTACAGTCCTTCACGCCAAGCAATTTCGTTAATGCCAAGTAATTTCGGCCAGGACCACCCACACCAAACCCTAACCCCAACCGTCAGTAACCAAAGGGTACAGTCCGTTAGACCAAGTAATTTCGGCCAGGACAACCCACACCCACACCAAACCCTAAACCCAACCACTCGTGACCAAAGGGCATAACCCTAACCCAGTCGTAACCCTAAACGTGTGGAAAAACACAAAAAACCCCTAAAACACCTAACTTGGACCAAAAAAACACCAGAACCCAAAATAAACAGATTGAGGATCTGGTCAAACCCCTATAACAGAATTGGCAAGAAGACACTAGCCTGGGATTGATCAACCAGAGCTGATCGCCTCAGACGAGGGTGTCTAGTGTTTAAAGAGTCGAAACACCCGATGAATCTGAGGTACACTACTGATGAAGTGTCTTAAACATTTCCCTCTCACAACTGGTCTTGAGGGAGTAGGAAGAAGAAGAGAAACAAACCCCAACCCTCACCCAATCGATCCCGACAGCGTCCAAAAACACCAAAACCAAACCCAAAAACACCAAAACCAAAAAACAAAATCAACAACACAAAAACACGTCCTCATCAAGCCGTAAGCCCGAAGCCCAGACAAGGCCAACCTCCTACACAGGAGGTAGAAGATCAATGCTCTTATGGTATATAGTCAGACAAGCGTGGGCCCGTGCACGCAGCCTCAATCTCCCTACCTCAAACCGCCCTAGACAAAGTGCTAGGATGGGGGGAGTTGTTGTAATTTTTTCTAAACCTAACCCTAACCCTAACCCTAACCCTAACCCTATCCTAACCCTAACCCTAACCCTAACCCTAACCCTAACCCTAACTCAAACCCTAAACTCAACCGTCACTAACTAAAGGGTACAGTCCGTTAGGCCAAGTAATTTCGGGCAGGACAACCCACGTCAAACCCTAAACCCAACCGTCAGTAACCAAAGGGTACAGTCCTTCACGCCAAGCAATTTCGTTATGCCAAGTTATTTCGGCCAGGACAACCCACACCAAACCCTAAACCCAACCGTCAGTAACCATAGGGTACAGTCCGTTATGCCAAGTAATTTCGTTATGCCAAGTAATTTCAGGCAGGACAACCCACACCAAACCCTAAACCCAACCGTCAGTAACCAAAGGGTACAGTCCTTCACGCCAAGCAATTTCGTTAATGCCAAGTAAGTTCGGCCAGGACGACCCACACCACACCCTAAACCCAACCGTCAGTAACCAAAGGGTACAGTCCTTCACGCCAAGCAATTTCGTTAATGCCAAGTAATTTCGGCCAGGACCACCCACACCAAACCCTAACCCCAACCGTCAGTAACCAAAGGGTACAGTCCGTTAGACCAAGTAATTTCGGGCAGGACAACCCACACCCACACCAAACCCTAAACCCAACCACTCGTGACCAAAGGGCATAACCCTAACCCAGTCGTAACCCTAAACGTGTGGAAAAACACAAAACCCCCTAAAACACCTAACTTGGACCAAAAAAACACCAGAACCCAAAATAAACAGATTGAGGATCTGGTCAAACCCCTATAACAGAATTGGCAAGAAGACACTAGCCTGGGATTGATCAACCAGAGCTGATCGCCTCAGACGAGGGTGTCTAGTGTTTAAAGAGTCGAAACACCCGATGAATCTGAGGTACACTACTGATGAAGTGTCTTAAACATTTCCCTCTCACAACTGGTCTTGAGGGAGTAGGAAGAAGAAGAGAAACAAACCCCAACCCTCACCCAATCGATCCCGACAGCGTCCAAAAACACCAAAACCAAACCCAAAAACACCAAAACCAAAAACAAAATCAACAACACAAAAACACGTCCTCATCAAGCCGTAAGCCCGAAGCCCAGACAAGGCCAACCTCCTACACAGGAGGTAGAAGATCAATGCTCTTATGGTATATAGTCAGACAAGCGTGGGCCCGTGCACGCAGCCTCAATCTCCCTACCTCAAACCGCCCTAGACAAAGTGCTAGGATGGGGGGAGTTGTTGTAATTTTTTCTAAACCTAACCTCGCCAGAGCCATCGGACTTGACATATACCAGTTTATGCACAGGATACATCTCAAGGGCACCTATTCATCCTTCCGTATCATTTCGTTAACTTTGACTGGCTCCCCCTGGCTTCCCCTTCTGTTTCGACAGGGGGGGAATGTGTGGGGGGAGAGAGACGAACCCAGACCCAGACGGGCTTAAGGAAGGCGGGTGGCCCAGACAGGCCTAACACCTTCTGGTTCGCTTGATAAACAAGAAGAAAAAGAAGAAGAAAAAGAAGTTAAAGAAGAAGTAAAAGAAGTAAAAGAAGAATTAAAAGAAGAAGACCGAACTCTCCCGAAAAAGAGTGAAGATACAAGTAAACCAGTGAAGATAGCATAAGGAGTAGTGAAACATCTTACTATAACGTACAAACAGTCAATAAAATAAGCCGACAATAAAATTAACCAACACCACTTACACCAATCGGACAACCTCGTTTTAACAATTGGATCTTCTGTAAACTTCTTCAAAACTTGGACCTCTACGAAAAAATAACTTCAACTAAACCTTCACCCTGCACTCAAAACCTAAAACCAACCGTTAGTTACCAAAGGGTACAGTCCTTCATGCCAAGTAATCTCGGGCTGGACAACCCACAAAAACGTCTTACTATAACATACAAACAGTCGAAATCTTTAAATGAGGCACAAAACAGTCAAACAAACAGAAATGCACAAGTTTAAATAAGACAGAAGAGCAAAAAGAAGAAGATGAAGAGGAAGAAGAAAAAGAAGAAAACCGAACTCTCCCGAAAAAGAGTGAAGACACAAGTAAACCAGTGAAGATATCATAAGGAGTAGTGAAACGTCTTACTATAACATACAAACAGTCAATACAATAAACAGACAATAAAATTAACCAACACCACTTACACCAATCGGACAACCTCGTCTTAACAACTGGATATTCTGGAAACTTCTAAAACCTTGGAACCTCTCTGGAAAAAATAACTTCAACTAAAACCTTCACCCTGCACTCAAACAGTCAAAATCTTTAAATAAGGCACAAAACAGTCAAACAAACAGAAATGCACAAATTTTCCTTCCAAAATAAGCTAAGAAACATGCAAACCAGTCAATAAATCAACAGACAATAAAGTTAACCAACACCACAACTACACCAATCGGACAACCTCGTTTCAACAATTGGATCTTCTGGAAACTTCTAAAAACTTGGACCTCTACGGAAAAAATAACTTACACTAAACCTTCACCCTGCACTCAAACCCTAAAACCAACCGTCAGTTGCCAAAGGGTACAGTCCTTCATGCCAAGTAATCTTGGGCAGGACAACCCACAAAAACGTCTTACTATAACATACAAACAGCCGAAATCTTTAAATAAGGCACAAAACAGTCAAACAAACAGAAATGCACAAATCTTCCCTCAAAATAAGTTAAGAAATAAGCAAACCAGTCAATAAATAAATAGACAATAAAGTTAAGGCAACAGATGGAATACTAAAAACAAACAACAAGCCATACAAAGAAGACAGAAGAGCAAGAAGATGAAGAAAAAGAAGAAAATCGAACTCTCCCGAAAAAGAGTGAAGATGCAAGTTAAACAAACAACAAGTGAAGATATCGTAAGGAGTAGTGGAACACCTCAATATAACATAAAAACAGTCAAAATCCTTAAATAAGGCATAAAACAGTCAAACAAAAAGAAAGGCACAAGTTATCCCTCAAAATAAGTCGAGAAACACGCAACAAGTCAGTAAATAAACAGACAATAAAGTTAAAGCAACAGAATGAATACTAAAAAACATCGGAAGCAATTACAATCCTCAAACAAGGGCCTCAACCAAACCGCACCTTCTCGATCATGGTGTCTCCCCCGCCAGACCTCGATCATGGTGTCTCCCCTGCCAGGTTACCATCCTGGAGAATACTGCGCTCAAACACCCAGTCGGCAGCTTTTCTGCCTTTCTCCTCAGGGTCAATGCTCCCAACGGTTGTCCTCGGGGAGGATGATGTCGGTTTGGTTCTCGCATTGCCCCTAGAGGGGAAAACGGGTAGAAGCTTGTTATATTTTACCGAATATGACCGCCAATTTGAACCTCGACCTCGGGTGATCTGGGTAACCTTGCGGTGTTAACAAAAGGTCACTTGGGGGAGTGGTGAGTATTCAGCCCCCCCTGAGTCCACTTGGACAGCACGCAGGGGACGGTGGCCTGGGGCAAACAGGCCTTAATTGAAGCCCAATTTTCTACTGGTGATTAGCACCTCCACACAACGAGCACATTGCGCACCAACACCACCTACATACCAATTGGATCTTTTTGGAAACTTCTAAAACCTCGGACCTCTCAGGAAAAATACATTTCAACTAAACCTTTACCCTGCACTCAAACCCTAAACTCAACCGTTACTAACTAAAGGGTACAGTCCGTTAGGCCAAGTAATTTCAGGCAGGACAACCCACGTCAAACCCTAAACCCAACCGTCAGTAACCAAAGGGTACAGTCCTTCACGCCAAACAATTTCGTTATGCCAAGTTATTTCGGCCAGGACAACCCACACCAAACCCTAAACCCAACCGTCAGTAACCATAGGGTACAGTCCGTTATGCCAAGTAGTTTCGTTATGCCAAGTAATTTCAGGCAGGACAACCCACACCAAACCCTAAACCCAACCGTCAGTAACCAAAGGGTACGGTCCTTCACGCCAAGCAATTTCGTTAATGCCAAGTAATTTTGGCCAGGACGACCCACACCAAACCCTAAACCCAACCGTCAGTAACCAAAGGGTACAGTCCTTCACGCCAAGCAATTTCGTTAATGCCAAGTAATTTCGGCCAGGACAACCCACACCAAACCCTAAACCCAACCGTCAGTAACCAAAGGGCTCAGTCCTTCACGCCAACCAATTTCGTTAATGCCAAGTAATTTTGGCCAGGACGACCCACACCACACCCTAACCCCAACCGTCAGTAACCAAAGGGTACAGTCCGTTAGACCAAGTAATTTCGGGCAGGACAACCCACACCAAACCCTAAACCCAACCACTCGTGACCAAAGGGCATAACCCTAACCCAGTCGTAACCCTAAACGTGTGGAAAAACACAAAACCCCCTAAAACACCTAACTTGGACCAAAAAAACACCAGAACCCAAAATAAACAGATTGAGGATCTGGTCAAACCCCTATAACAGAATTGGCAAGAAGACACTAGCCTGGGATTGATCAACCAGAGCTGATCGCCTCAGACGAGGGTGTCTAGTGTTTAAAGAGTCGAAACACCCGATGAATCTGAGGTACACTACTGATGAAGTGTCTTAAACATTTCCCTCTCACAACTGGTCTTGAGGGAGTAGGAAGAAGAAGAGAAACAAACCCCAACCCTCACCCAATCGATCCCGACAGCGTCCAAAAACACCAAAACCAAACCCAAAAACACCAAAACCAAAAACAAAATCAACAACACAAAAACACGTCCTCATCAAGCCGTAAGCCCGAAGCCCAGACAAGGCCAACCTCCTACACAGGAGGTAGAAGATCAATGCTCTTATGGTATATAGTCAGACAAGCGTGGGCCCGTGCACGCAGCCTCAATCTCCCTACCTCAAACCGCCCTAGACAAAGTGCTAGGATGGGGGGAGTTGTTGTAATTTTTTCTAAACCTAACCTCGCCAGAGCCATCGGACTTGACATATACCAGTTTATGCACAGGATACATCTCAAGGGCACCTATTCATCCTTCCGTATCATTTCGTTAACTTTGACTGGCTCCCCCTGGCTTCCCCTTCTGTTTCGACAGGGGGGGAATGTGTGGGGGGAGAGAGACGAACCCAGACCCAGACGGGCTTAAGGAAGGCGGGTGGCCCAGACAGGCCTAACACCTTCTGGTTCGCTTGATAAACAAGAAGAAAAAGAAGAAGAAAAAGAAGTTAAAGAAGAAGTAAAAGAAGTAAAAGAAGAATTAAAAGAAGAAGACCGAACTCTCCCGAAAAAGAGTGAAGATACAAGTAAACCAGTGAAGATAGCATAAGGAGTAGTGAAACATCTTACTATAACGTACAAACAGTCAATAAAATAAGCCGACAATAAAATTAACCAACACCACTTACACCAATCGGACAACCTCGTTTTAACAATTGGATCTTCTGTAAACTTCTTCAAAACTTGGACCTCTACGAAAAAATAACTTCAACTAAACCTTCACCCTGCACTCAAAACCTAAAACCAACCGTTAGTTACCAAAGGGTACAGTCCTTCATGCCAAGTAATCTCGGGCTGGACAACCCACAAAAACGTCTTACTATAACATACAAACAGTCGAAATCTTTAAATGAGGCACAAAACAGTCAAACAAACAGAAATGCACAAGTTTAAATAAGACAGAAGAGCAAAAAGAAGAAGATGAAGAGGAAGAAGAAAAAGAAGAAAACCGAACTCTCCCGAAAAAGAGTGAAGACACAAGTAAACCAGTGAAGATATCATAAGGAGTAGTGAAACGTCTTACTATAACATACAAACAGTCAATACAATAAACAGACAATAAAATTAACCAACACCACTTACACCAATCGGACAACCTCGTCTTAACAACTGGATATTCTGGAAACTTCTAAAACCTTGGAACCTCTCTGGAAAAAATAACTTCAACTAAAACCTTCACCCTGCACTCAAACAGTCAAAATCTTTAAATAAGGCACAAAACAGTCAAACAAACAGAAATGCACAAATTTTCCTTCCAAAATAAGCTAAGAAACATGCAAACCAGTCAATAAATCAACAGACAATAAAGTTAACCAACACCACAACTACACCAATCGGACAACCTCGTTTCAACAATTGGATCTTCTGGAAACTTCTAAAAACTTGGACCTCTACGGAAAAAATAACTTACACTAAACCTTCACCCTGCACTCAAACCCTAAAACCAACCGTCAGTTGCCAAAGGGTACAGTCCTTCATGCCAAGTAATCTTGGGCAGGACAACCCACAAAAACGTCTTACTATAACATACAAACAGCCGAAATCTTTAAATAAGGCACAAAACAGTCAAACAAACAGAAATGCACAAATCTTCCCTCAAAATAAGTTAAGAAATAAGCAAACCAGTCAATAAATAAATAGACAATAAAGTTAAGGCAACAGATGGAATACTAAAAACAAACAACAAGCCATACAAAGAAGACAGAAGAGCAAGAAGATGAAGAAAAAGAAGAAAATCGAACTCTCCCGAAAAAGAGTGAAGATGCAAGTTAAACAAACAACAAGTGAAGATATCGTAAGGAGTAGTGGAACACCTCAATATAACATAAAAACAGTCAAAATCCTTAAATAAGGCATAAAACAGTCAAACAAAAAGAAAGGCACAAGTTATCCCTCAAAATAAGTCGAGAAACACGCAACAAGTCAGTAAATAAACAGACAATAAAGTTAAAGCAACAGAATGAATACTAAAAAACATCGGAAGCAATTACAATCCTCAAACAAGGGCCTCAACCAAACCGCACCTTCTCGATCATGGTGTCTCCCCCGCCAGACCTCGATCATGGTGTCTCCCCTGCCAGGTTACCATCCTGGAGAATACTGCGCTCAAACACCCAGTCGGCAGCTTTTCTGCCTTTCTCCTCAGGGTCAATGCTCCCAACGGTTGTCCTCGGGGAGGATGATGTCGGTTTGGTTCTCGCATTGCCCCTAGAGGGGAAAACGGGTAGAAGCTTGTTATATTTTACCGAATATGACCGCCAATTTGAACCTCGACCTCGGGTGATCTGGGTAACCTTGCGGTGTTAACAAAAGGTCACTTGGGGGAGTGGTGAGTATTCAGCCCCCCCTGAGTCCACTTGGACAGCACGCAGGGGACGGTGGCCTGGGGCAAACAGGCCTTAATTGAAGCCCAATTTTCTACTGGTGATTAGCACCTCCACACAACGAGCACATTGCGCACCAACACCACCTACACCAATCATTTTACTAATTGGATCTTTTGGAAACTTCTAAAACCTCGGACCTCTCAGGAAAAATACATTTCAACTAAACCTTTACCCTGCACTCAAACCCTAAACTCAACCGTTACTAACTAAAGGGTACAGTCCGTTAGGCCAAGTAATTTCAGGCAGGACAACCCACGTCAAACCCTAAACCCAACCGTCAGTAACCAAAGGGTACAGTCCTTCACGCCAAACAATTTCGTTATGCCAAGTTATTTCGGCCAGGACAACCCACACCAAACCCTAAACCCAACCGTCAGTAACCATAGGGTACAGTCCGTTATGCCAAGTAGTTTCGTTATGCCAAGTAATTTCAGGCAGGACAACCCACACCAAACCCTAAACCCAACCGTCAGTAACCAAAGGGTACGGTCCTTCACGCCAAGCAATTTCGTTAATGCCAAGTAATTTTGGCCAGGACGACCCACACCAAACCCTAAACCCAACCGTCAGTAACCAAAGGGTACAGTCCTTCACGCCAAGCAATTTCGTTAATGCCAAGTAATTTCGGCCAGGACCACCCACACCAAACCCTAACCCCAACCGTCAGTAACCAAAGGGTACAGTCCGTTAGACCAAGTAATTTCGGGCAGGACAACCCACACCCACACCAAACCCTAAACCCAACCACTCGTGACCAAAGGCCATAACCCTAACCCAGTCGTAACCCTAAACGTGTGGAAAAACACAAAAAACCCCTAAAACACCTAACTTGGACCAAAAAAACACCAGAACCCAAAATAAACAGATTGAGGATCTGGTCAAACCCCTATAACAGAATTGGCAAGAAGACACTAGCCTGGGATTGATCAACCAGAGCTGATCGCCTCAGACGAGGGTGTCTAGTGTTTAAAGAGTCGAAACACCCGATGAATCTGAGGTACACTACTGATGAAGTGTCTTAAACATTTCCCTCTCACAACTGGTCTTGAGGGAGTAGGAAGAAGAGAAACAAACACCAACCCTCACCCAATCGATCCCGACAGCGTCCAAAAACACCAAAACCAAACCCAAAAACACCAAAACCAAAAAACAAAATCAACAACACAAAAACACGTCCTCATCAAGCCGTAAGCCCGAAGCCCAGACAAGGCCAACCTCCTACAAAGGAGGTAGAAGATCAATGCTCTTATGGTATATAGTCAGACAAGCGTGGGCCCGTGCACGCAGCCTCAATCTCCCTACCTCAAACCGCCCTAGACAAAGTGCTAGGATGGGGGGAGTTGTTGTAATTTTTTCTAAACCTAACCCTAACCCTAACCCTAATTTCAGGCAGGACAACCCACACCAAACCCTAAACCCAACCGTCAGTAACCAAAGGGTACGGTCCTTCACGCCAAGCAATTTCGTTAATGCCAAGTAATTTTGGCCAGGACGACCCACACCAAACCCTAAACCCAACCGTCAGTAACCAAAGGGTACAGTCCTTCACGCCAAGCAATTTCGTTAATGCCAAGTAATTTCGGCCAGGACAACCCACACCAAACCCTAAACCCAACCGTCAGTAACCAAAGGGCTCAGTCCTTCACGCCAACCAATTTCGTTAATGCCAAGTAATTTTGGCCAGGACGACCCACACCACACCCTAACCCCAACCGTCAGTAACCAAAGGGTACAGTCCGTTAGACCAAGTAATTTCGGGCAGGACAACCCACACCAAACCCTAAACCCAACCACTCGTGACCAAAGGGCATAACCCTAACCCAGTCGTAACCCTAAACGTGTGGAAAAACACAAAACCCCCTAAAACACCTAACTTGGACCAAAAAAACACCAGAACCCAAAATAAACAGATTGAGGATCTGGTCAAACCCCTATAACAGAATTGGCAAGAAGACACTAGCCTGGGATTGATCAACCAGAGCTGATCGCCTCAGACGAGGGTGTCTAGTGTTTAAAGAGTCGAAACACCCGATGAATCTGAGGTACACTACTGATGAAGTGTCTTAAACATTTCCCTCTCACAACTGGTCTTGAGGGAGTAGGAAGAAGAAGAGAAACAAACCCCAACCCTCACCCAATCGATCCCGACAGCGTCCAAAAACACCAAAACCAAACCCAAAAACACCAAAACCAAAAACAAAATCAACAACACAAAAACACGTCCTCATCAAGCCGTAAGCCCGAAGCCCAGACAAGGCCAACCTCCTACACAGGAGGTAGAAGATCAATGCTCTTATGGTATATAGTCAGACAAGCGTGGGCCCGTGCACGCAGCCTCAATCTCCCTACCTCAAACCGCCCTAGACAAAGTGCTAGGATGGGGGGAGTTGTTGTAATTTTTTCTAAACCTAACCTCGCCAGAGCCATCGGACTTGACATATACCAGTTTATGCACAGGATACATCTCAAGGGCACCTATTCATCCTTCCGTATCATTTCGTTAACTTTGACTGGCTCCCCCTGGCTTCCCCTTCTGTTTCGACAGGGGGGGAATGTGTGGGGGGAGAGAGACGAACCCAGACCCAGACGGGCTTAAGGAAGGCGGGTGGCCCAGACAGGCCTAACACCTTCTGGTTCGCTTGATAAACAAGAAGAAAAAGAAGAAGAAAAAGAAGTAAAGAAGAAGTAAAAGAAGTAAAAGAAGAATTAAAAGAAGAAGACCGAACTCTCCCGAAAAAGAGTGAAGATACAAGTAAACCAGTGAAGATAGCATAAGGAGTAGTGAAACATCTTACTATAACGTACAAACAGTCAATAAAATAAGCCGACAATAAAATTAACCAACACCACTTACACCAATCGGACAACCTCGTTTTAACAATTGGATCTTCTGTAAACTTCTTCAAAACTTGGACCTCTACGAAAAAATAACTTCAACTAAACCTTCACCCTGCACTCAAAACCTAAAACCAACCGTTAGTTACCAAAGGGTACAGTCCTTCATGCCAAGTAATTTCGGGCTGGACAACCCACAAAAACGTCTTACTATAACATACAAACAGTCGAAATCTTTAAATGAGGCACAAAACAGTCAAACAAACAGAAATGCACAAGTTTAAATAAGACAGAAGAGCAAAAAGAAGAAGAAGAGATGAAGAGGAAGAAGAAAAAGAAGAAAACCGAACTCTCCCGAAAAAGAGTGAAGACACAAGTAAACCAGTGAAGATATCATAAGGAGTAGTGAAACGTCTTACTATAACATACAAACAGTCAATAAAATAAACAGACAATAAAATTAACCAACACCACTTACACCAATCGGACAACCTCGTCTTAACAACTGGATATTCTGGAAACTTCTAAAACCTTGGAACCTCTCTGGAAAAAATAACTTCAACTAAACCTTCACCCTGCACTCAAACAGTCGAAATCTTTAAATAAGGCACAAAACAGTCAAACAAACAGAAATGCACAAATTTTCCTTCCAAAATAAGCTAAGAAACAAGCAAACAAGTCAATAAATCAACAGACAATAAAGTTAACCAACACCACAACTACACCAATCGGACAACCTCGTTTTAACAATTGGATCTTCTGGAAACTTCTAAAAACTTGGACCTCTACGGAAAAAATAACTTCAACTAAACCCTCACCCTGCACTCAAACCCTAAAACCAACCGTCAGTGACCAAAGGGTACAGTCCTTCATGCCAAGTAATCTCGGGCAGGACAACCCACAAAAACGTCTTACTATAACATACAAACAGCCGAAATCTTTAAATAAGGCACAAAACAGTCAAACAAACAGAAATGCACAAATTTTCCCTCAAAATAAGTTAAGAAATAAGCAAACCAGTCAATAAATAAATAGACAATAAAGTTAAGGCAACAGATGGAATACCAAAAACAAACAACAAACCATACAAAGAAGACAGAAGAGCAAGAAGAAGAAGAAGAAGAAAAGAAGAAAACCGAACTCTCCCGAAAAAGAGTGAAGATGCAAGTTAAACAAACAAGTGAAGATATCGTAAGGAGTAGTGGAACACCTCAATATAACATAAAAACAGTCAAAATCCTTAAATAAGGCATAAAAACAGTCAAACAAAAAGAAAGGCACAAGTTATCCCTCAAAATAAGTCGAGAAACACGCAACAAGTCAATAAATAAACAGACAATAAAGTTTAAACAACAGAATGAATACTAAAAAACATCTGAAGTAATTACAATCCTCAAACAAGGGCCTCAACCAAACCGCACCTTCTCGATCATGGTGTCTCCCCCGCCAGACCTCGATCATGGTGTCTCCCCTGCCAGGTTACCATCCTGGAGAATACTGCGCTCAAACACCCAGTCGGCAGCTTTTCTGCCTTTCTCCTCAGGGTCAATGCTCCCAACGGTTGTCCTCGGGGAGGATGATGTCGGTTTGGTTCTCGCATTGCCCCTAGAGGAGAAAACGGGTAGAAGCTTGTTATATTTTACCGAATATGACCGCCAGTTTGAACCTCGACCTCGGGTGATCTGGGTAACCTTGCGGTGTTAACAAAAGGTCACTTGGGGGAGTGGTGAGTATTCAGCCCCCCCTGAGTCCACTTGGACAGCACGCAGGGGACGGTGGCCTGGGGCAAACAGGCCTTAATTGAAGCCCAATTTTCTACTGGTGATTAGCACCTCCACACAACGAGCACATTGCGCACCAACACCACCTACATACCAATTGGATCTTTTGGAAACTTCTAAAACCTCGGACCTCTCGAGAAAAATACATTTCAACTAAACCTTTACCCTGCACTCAAACCCTAAACTCAACCGTTACTAACTAAAGGGTACAGTCCGTTAGGCCAAGTAATTTCAGGCAGGACAACCCACGTCAAACCCTAAACCCAACCGTCAGTAACCAAAGGGTACAGTCCTTCACGCCAAACAATTTCGTTATGCCAAGTTATTTCGGCCAGGACAACCCACACCAAACCCTAAACCCAACCGTCAGTAACCATAGGGTACAGTCCGTTATGCCAAGTAGTTTCGTTATGCCAAGTAATTTCAGGCAGGACAACCCACACCAAACCCTAAACCCAACCGTCAGTAACCAAAGGGTACGGTCCTTCACGCCAAGCAATTTCGTTAATGCCAAGTAATTTTGGCCAGGACGACCCACACCAAACCCTAAACCCAACCGTCAGTAACCAAAGGGTACAGTCCTTCACGCCAAGCAATTTCGTTAATGCCAAGTAATTTCGGCCAGGACAACCCACACCAAACCCTAAACCCAACCGTCAGTAACCAAAGGGCTCAGTCCTTCACGCCAAGCAATTTCGTTAATGCCAAGTAATTTTGGCCAGGACGACCCACACCACACCCTAACCCCAACCGTCAGTAACCAAAGGGTACAGTCCGTTAGACCAAGTAATTTCGGGCAGGACAACCCACACCCACACCAAACCCTAAACCCAACCACTCGTGACCAAAGGGCATAACCCTAACCCAGTCGTAACCCTAAACGTGTGGAAAAACACAAAAAACCCCTAAAACGCCTAACTTGGACCAAATAAACACCAGAACCCAAAATAAACAGATTGAGGATCTGGTCAAACCCCTATAACAGAATTGGCAAGAAGACACTAGCCTGGGATTGATCAACCAGAGCTGATCGCCTCAGACGAGGGTGTCTAGTGTTTAAAGAGTCGAAACACCCGATGAATCTGAGGTACACTACTGATGAAGTGTCTTAAACATTTCCCTCTCACAACTGGTCTTGAGGGAGTAGGAAGAAGAAGAGAAACAAACCCCAACCCTCACCCAATCGATCCCGACAGCGTCCAAAAACACCAAAACCAAACCCAAAAACACCAAAACCAAAAACAAAATCAACAACACAAAAACACGTCCTCATCAAGCCGTAAGCCCGAAGCCCAGACAAGGCCAACCTCCTACACAGGAGGTAGAAGATCAATGCTCTTATGGTATATAGTCAGACAAGCGTGGGCCCGTGCACGCAGCCTCAATCTCCCTACCTCAAACCGCCCTAGACAAAGTGCTAGGATGGGGGGAGTTGTTGTAATTTTTCTAAACCTAACCCTAACCCTAACCTAACCCTAACCGTCAGTAACCAAAGGGTACAGTCCTTCACGCCAAGCAATTTCGTTAATGCCAAGTAATTTCGGCCAGGACAACCCACACCAAACCCTAAACCCAACCGTCAGTAACCAAAGGGCTCAGTCCTTCACGCCAAGCAATTTCGTTAATGCCAAGTAATTTCGGCCAGGACAACCCACACCAAACCCTAAACCCAACCGTCAGTAACCATAGGGTACAGTCCGTTATGCCAAGTAGTTTCGTTATGCCAAGTAATTTCAGGCAGGACAACCCACACCAAACCCTAAACCCAACCGTCAGTAACCAAAGGGTACGGTCCTTCACGCCAAGCAATTTCGTTAATGCCAAGTAATTTTGGCCAGGACGACCCACACCAAACCCTAAACCCAACCGTCAGTAACCAAAGGGTACAGTCCTTCACGCCAAGCAATTTCGTTAATGCCAAGTAATTTCGGCCAGGACAACCCACACCAAACCCTAAACCCAACCGTCAGTAACCAAAGGGCTCAGTCCTTCACGCCAAGCAATTTCGTTAATGCCAAGTAATTTTGGCCAGGACGACCCACACCACACCCTAACCCCAACCGTCAGTAACCAAAGGGTACAGTCCGTTAGACCAAGTAATTTCGGGCAGGACAACCCACACCCACACCAAACCCTAAACCCAACCACTCGTGACCAAAGGGCATAACCCTAACCCAGTCGTAACCCTAAACGTGTGGAAAAACACAAAAAAACCCTAAAACACCTAACTTGGACCAAAAAAACACCAGAACCCAAAATAAACAGATTGAGGATCTGGTCAAACCCCTATAACAGAATTGGCAAGAAGACACTAGCCTGGGATTGATCAACCAGAGCTGATCGCCTCAGACGAGGGTGTCTAGTGTTTAAAGAGTCGAAACACCCGATGAATCTGAGGTACACTACTGATGAAGTGTCTTAAACATTTCCCTCTCACAACTGGTCTTGAGGGAGTAGGAAGAAGAAGAGAAACAAACCCCAACCCTCACCCAATCGATCCCGACAGCGTCCAAAAACACCAAAACCAAACCCAAAAACACCAAAACCAAAAACAAAATCAACAACACAAAAACACGTCCTCATCAAGCCGTAAGCCCGAAGCCCAGACAAGGCCAACCTCCTACACAGGAGGTAGAAGATCAATGCTCTTATGGTATATAGTCAGACAAGCGTGGGCCCGTGCACGCAGCCTCAATCTCCCTACCTCAAACCGCCCTAGACAAAGTGCTAGGATGGGGGGAGTTGTTGTAATTTTTTCTAACCTAACCCTAACCCTAACCCTAACCCTAACCCTAACCCTAACCCTAACCCTAACCGTCAGTAACCAAAGGGTACAGTCCTTCACGCCAAGCAATTTCGTTAATGCCAAGTAATTTCGGCCAGGACAACCCACACCAAACCCTAAACCCAACCGTCAGTAACCAAAGGGCTCAGTCCTTCACGCCAAGCAATTTCGTTAATGCCAAGTAATTTTGGCCAGGACGACCCACACCACACCCTAACCCCAACCGTCAGTAACCAAAGGGTACAGTCCGTTAGACCAAGTAATTTCGGGCAGGACAACCCACACCCACACCAAACCCTAAACCCAACCACTCGTGACCAAAGGGCATAACCCTAACCCAGTCGTAACCCTAAACGTGTGGAAAAACACAAAAAAACCCTAAAACACCTAACTTGGACCAAAAAAACACCAGAACCCAAAATAAACAGATTGAGGATCTGGTCAAACCCCTATAACAGAATTGGCAAGAAGACACTAGCCTGGGATTGATCAACCAGAGCTGATCGCCTCATACGAGGGTGTCTAGTGTTTAAAGAGTCGAAACACCCGATGAATCTGAGGTACACTACTGATGAAGTGTCTTAAACATTTCCCTCTCACAACTGGTCTTGAGGGAGTAGGAAGAAGAGAAACAAACCCCAACCCTCACCCAATCGATCCCGACAGCGTCCAAAAACACCAAAACCAAACCCAAAAACACCAAAACCAAACCAAACCCAAAAACAAAATCAACAACACAAAAACACGTCCTCATCAAGCCGTAAGCCCGAAGCCCAGACAAGGCCAACCTCCTACACGGGAGGTAGAAGATCAATGCTCTTATGGTATATAGTCAGACAAGCGTGGGCCCGTGCACGCAGCCTCAATCTCCCTACCTCAAACCGCCCTAGACAAAGTGCTAGGATGGGGGGAGTTGTTGTAATTTTTTCTAACCCTAACCCTAATCTCCAATATATCTAAATAATTTCAGCAGAAGTCATACCATTATTAATATCATCCCCATACTGATTTGCTGTTATTTTAAAAGTTCATTTAAATGTAATCTATATTATGTATGCTTTAGTTTTAGTCTATAAATATATGTATAGATAATATTTAGATTAGTCTTTTTGACTACTGTATTTTCTTTGATTGCTGATAAACCACATACTGGCTTGTTAATGTTAGAAATATTTCATGATCGGCCTATGCCAGTTGTAGTAATTGAACTATGAAAATAACTTGATGTCTACTTTAAAGACACAGTTCATGATGCATTGAATTTTCCTGAGCCATCAACCACTGATCTGCCTCCACCCAAACACTGTCTTAAGGTCCGAGTTGTGGAGGATGTTATTGACTTTAAAGCATCCATAGTAGGGGTGTCACGAGATCTCAGATGTTATCATGATGGAGCGTGAGGGTGAAATAAGCATTGAAGATTGGAAGCGTTACTGAATTTGAACCGTAAATGAAGTGCTTTGTACTCACCTGGTACGGCTGACCTCTGTGTTGTACATGTCACTCGGTTGGACGGGCAGGTGTGACGTAACCGCTTTTTTTCTCACCGGAGCTCAAAGGCTGTTGTGTTATTCATGTCCAAGCAGACCATGCAGCTACTGCAGCCACACAAATTACCCATGGACACTACCACGTGATGGAACAACATTTTAGATGTGCTGAAAGCCGTATTGTTGAAGTGCAGTACAGGTTCAAGCGACCAAATTCAACACAAGGACTAAAACAAGCTTTTATATTGCCATGTAGCTCAAGTATTTAAACATGTTCACGAGAGAGACAGAGAGCGCAACATCCACCAACATAACTAATCTAAATAATACTGTTGTATACATCACACGCATAAATCACGATATCAACATGACAGTGAGATGCCTACTGGTTTAAAAAGGCCTATATTAAAAGAAGATGGCCAAATGAGAATGTTTCTGTCATAAACTATAGTAAAACAACTTCAAACAGAAAATAAATAATTAAACCATGCGAACAGATTAAATACAGGAATGGAGAAGAGCGCTCTTTTATTATCAGCTGTCAGTCAGCGCCCGCTCTTTTTTTTTTCCTGGTCACTACGCCTTTTGCTGTGTGTTGTGTAAATGCAGACAATCAGATACGAGTCTCCTTTAAAAGATGATAAATGTAAACAGGTCATCAAAATAAATCAATGTAATGCAGTGTAAATACTGTGAAAGTCCACAGGTGAAAAGCCAGTGAGTAGAGTTTGCTATTTTATATTCATATATTAATTAGCAAAACATTTGAATTTTAAGATTACTCCATTCACAGTCTTCATCATTAAGGATTTCTTTAAAAAGTGTGAAAAATTCATCTCGTTCTCGTCAACCCAATGCATTTTCACTTATGGCATGCTGTTAGGTGACTTCATGTTGGCCACCAACATACTGTTGTCCAGAAATAACAATGCCAAAACATCGCTTCTATTTAGGTTCATGGCAATGGGTATAGTAGAAATATTTTTTAATATATTTTTTCAATTCAAATCAATTCCCCTTTATTTGTATAGCGCTTTTACAGTGTAGATTGTGTCAAAGCAGCTTCACATAGAAGATCAGAGTAAACTGAAACGGTGTCAGTTCAGTTTGTAGGGTTGAAGTTCAGTTCAGTCTAGCTCAGTTCAGAATATAGTAGTAATAATATTCAATACAGTAGTTTAATATTCACTACTGAGAATCCAAACACTGAAGAGCAAATCCATCGATGCGCAGCTCCACAGATCCCGAATCATGCAAGCCAGTGGCGACAGCGGAGAGGAAAAAACTTCACCAATTGGCGAAAGTGAAGAATTAAAAACCTGGAGAGAAACCAGGCTCAGTTGGTTAACATAATCAGCTATAATGTGTTTATCGAGCTCCTGATGTTAGTGTTTCCAGACAAACTTGAATTAAATCACTGTCCAATTGTTGAGCTAGTCCATGTCTGTGTAGAGAATGGTATCAAAATCTAGTTGTGTCACAGTTATGGCAATATTATATTTGATTACAAAGTTAATTTTAGTTTATTCTAGAGATGTGTTAGTTGATTGAATAAATAGTTTCATTTGTCCACTGTCTGCGCTTGTTTCGTTTTCTCGTCGGCTGTCAGGTTGATCAGCGTTTCTGTCTCCAGCTGAACTTGATGTGCTCATGCAGAGTTACAGCAGATATGAGCAGATATTTAATAAAGCAGCACCACTGCATTAGGGAAACAGCTGCTCAAGTGAATGCGGAATTTTACATTTAAAGTATTTAAACAATAGTTTTTAGATCGAGTAATATCCCATTTATCTAGTTCCACCACATGTCCCTGTCGAAGGGCAGTAAATTTAAGATAATTATTTATTAAAACAGGACAAGCCATTCTCGAACGTGACTTTGTTCTGTGTGTAACTGAAATGTAGGCAATAGATATGTTTCCATCCAAATATATTAATTTAATTTATGTGCAAAACTGGAATAAGGCATGAATGATGTGTGAATAAAGCAGGGTTTCCATCCAACGAGTCAAAGAGAACAACATCAACACTTCCTGATTAAACGGGTACCAAATATCAACAGTAAAAACAGAATTTACTGCGGTAGAAGAAGCTGCTTCAGTCTTTTCTTTATAAGACAACACTGACACACAATGAACACATGGGGGCGTTTGAAGCCATGAGACGCGGAGAACAGATGCTCTTGACACACTCCAGACGCTCTGGAGGTCATTACAGTTTTTCCTAATTGTTTACACACAATTACTTGTACTTCAGACACAATGAACCCTAACCCTAACTGATCCAGCAACCCCCTGAACCAATTCTGCTAAACTACAAGCACAGTTCCTGCTTTACACTCAAATTGCAGGTTAAAAACACACTTTTTTTCACACACTACACACTATTCTCTGCATTTGGCACAATTCTCATGCAGAAAAGCTCTTGTTTTCACAAGGAACACACTGTCATTCACAACTGTAAAGTCAGCTGTCCTACTTTGCATACTAACTCATCACACAGGTAAACACCTGTCACACAGAATTGACATTTAGAAATCAGAGGTTCTGGTTCATAACTGGCTCACAGCCCACCCATGTTTTTAGTTGTTTATCTCCCTCCATATTCTCCATTCCTCTATCCTATTGAGGATTTTGTTTCTGCCTGGGGATGGAACGTCTATGACTGAAATCCACCCACACGTGTACCCCTTCTCCAAACTATAGCAGGTGATGCTTTTCATGGCTTGATTCGCCATACAAGGTGACATTTCCCCACTGCCTGACCAGACCAACACAGAACAGAGGATGCAGTATAGCTGTTTTCTGTTTGTTTTTTACTGTAACTGTATTCAGTAAATACTTCAGTTGATGGCATATGTCGTGTAGCTGTCAACGTAAAGGTTTATATTTTCCTTGAAATGTTTCGTTGTTTTTGTGGAGAGATATTCTGGTTATAAATCATTTTATATGTTATTAATGCTGTTGGGAAACGATTGTATTCGAAATTGGATAAAAGTGACACCTACAGGTGATACAGAGGTAGATTTAGTTTACTGTCACGTGATCTTGTTAGCCGTGTGATTATCAGTTAAACAGGAAGTTAATATGAGCAGTTCTCACGAGCAGCGTGTGCTTTTGGAAAGAAGAAAAGGAACTTTGTATGGTTTAATATAAAAGAAGAACAAACTGAAAACATCTTAATGACTCCTGAACTTTGATTAGAAGATGCACAAGGTGTGTTGTTTTTTTGTTTGTGTTCTACCAGCTGATTTGGGAAGTTTAGAACAGTGTATTAATGCTGGTTCAATAATAAACATGTTCAGTTAAACTGCTGTAAGGAGAAGCAAACATTGACCTTATGTATGTGATGGTTTTTATTTGTTTGTTTTTTCACGGTGTCATCATGTAAAATGTCTAGATATGGTGTGCAATGGGTGTCACGCTGTTCCAGCGTTGTCAAAATAACATGAAGATGTCATGATGATGATGACGATGATAACCATGAAGACATTAAACTTAGACACATCAGTTGAAGCGTGATTCTTTTAATCAGAAGAAAACATTCAGGAAACATTATAGTAGACCACATTATGTGCAACTGTGTGTTGGTTGGGATGAACACTGTCTACACTGTTTTTGTGGGGAAAATACAGTCAATATATTTGGTATTTGTGTGTTTTGTATAAAAACCCTGCTGAAAAATCCAGCTTAAACCAGCCTAGGCTGGTTGGTTGGTTTTAGCTGGTTGACCAGCCTGGTTTTAGAGGGGTTTTGGCCACTTTCAGGCTGGTTTCCAGCCTGGTCTTAGCTGGTCAGGCTGGAAGATGACCAGCTAAATCCAGCTAAAACCAGCTTGACCAGCCTGGTTTAAGCTGGACATAGCTGGTTTTGGCTGGGCTTCCAGCCTGGCAAGTTGGTCAAGCTGGTTTTAGCTGGTCATTTTCCAGCCTGACCAACTAAGACCAGGCTGGAAATGGCTGGATACCAGCCTGAAAGTGGCCAAAACCCCTCTAAAACCAGCCAACCAGCCTAGGCTGGTTTAAGCTGTTTTTTCAGTAGGGAACAGTATTCTGAAATACAGTGCGCTTCTGTAGGCCTGTGTACTGTCTGTAGTAAGAGGAACACTGAACAATAAAAGGCTTACAGTAAGTCATTACAGTTGTTTTTGGATTGTTTCAGCATGATTTTAAAAACAATACACACAGTTAGCACAACACTACAGATCCTTTGCTTAATTAAACAATCTTGTAAAAACTCTACACTTGTGTTTAAAAACCACACATTTTGACCATTAGAAACACGTTTCACTGTGACTATACTCTGTTTGCACGAGTTACACTCTGCTGTGATGAACCTTAAACACTTTAAGCAATTCTACTTCCCTGTGATTAGAGTAGGCTACCATCAACACATTACAAATATAAAGTAAATCCACCAAACACTACACAACACCAATGTAGCACACTGAAGAAACTTATCCATTTCTCATCATGCCCAAAACATTGACGTGGAGATCCATGGTACTGTAACAGTATGAAGAGTGGTACTGTCACATATTGCACTGAAAGTTCACTGTTACGAAAAACACACTAGACATCGTCTCTTCACCTAGCTGGATCTGGCCAGAGAATTTCATCAACATCACAATGCTGTCTTTAGCAAGACACTTTGGAAAGAAACGTCTTGAAGGACGAATCCATCCTTGTATTGCTGCTACCTCCATCTGGTCACAGGCCTCCTCCATGGCTTGGATGTGGGGTACCTCAGCCTGGAGATGGAGATCATATACCTTCCACTGCCATGCCGAGAAAACTCTTCTATAGGGTTTAGGAATGGAGAGTATGGTGGAAGATACAGGACTGTGAAATGTGGATGTTCCTGAAACCAGTTCTGACCCAGAGCAGAGCAGTGGAAAGACATATGGTCCCAGTCAACAATGTATTGCATATGATGGATTGATTATCTGATTTGCTTCCTCTTTTTTCTGACTCCACTGTGGTTGAAGAGTGATGAACTCACCTGCTGCTTTCTATAGTGCTTCAACACCTGATTAATGTGTCTACAATAAATCAAACAAGAGTCTGCACACCTGATGACTGTGTAGAACCAACTGGCTAGCACAGACGCTAGTTTGACAGTCAGTGCTGTGGTATTGCAAGGAAGTGCCCTCATGATAGATGTTTGTGTGTGATGTTTGTTAATTGTGTGTAGAGTTTTGCAACAAGTGTGAGGTTGACAATGTGCTTATAGTTGTGCAAATATGGGCTGATGTTTTGCTTCTTGAGTGTAGGGTTTTGCTAATAGTGTACTATTTTAGTGTGTAAGCAAACCAAAAAACTGTATGATGACTGGAGAAGTGGTCATAGTGTTTTACATTAAGCACATCAGTGCCCAACTGTTCTTATACATGTGTATTGATGTGATGGCATGTGTGTGTCATTTGAAAACAAGACACCATTTTGAGAAGAAATCACAGTGTTTCGAATGTAGAGCTTCATTTTGCGGAAGAATTAAAGGGTTTTGCCCAGTGTGTGTGTGTGTGTGTGTGCGTGTGTGTGTGTGTGTGTGTGTGTGTGTGTGTGGGTGTGTGTGACCTGGTGAATGAGTGTAGTATTTTGAGGTGTTGTGTTTGGAAAAGGAAAGCAAGTGGTGTTGTAGGCAGAGAGTTGTGTGTAGAGTTGTGTGTAGAGTTGTGTGTAGAGTTGTGTGTAGTGTTTTATGTGATGGAAAACAGAGTTCAGGGCTGAGAAACAGCTTCTGGGGTTGGAGATTTGCTGTGTAGTTTTGCATTTTGAGCAACAGGTTTCAGAAATTGTGGGACAAGAAAAGATTTTGTGTGTAAGTAGCTGGAAAAAGCTAGCACAGACTCCTTAATCTGTCATGTTGAGCAGGGTGTCTTGTGTTGTTGAGTCTTTATTATTATAGATTGCTGTAGTTTTCCTCTGTGGTGAGTCTACAGCAGATCATCCTCCTGTTCAGAGCCGCGGGGATCACCTGACGCAGGGACCACATGACAGTAATCTGCAAACACGGAGAGCGGACATTAGAGAGCACTGATGGAGTCTCTGTGGAGTCAGGAGTTACGCTGGATCAGGCCTCACGATCATCACTGTGTTGGGGAAGAGCAGAGTCCAGTGTTCAGGGTTCAGTCCAGACCACTCTGAGCTCCAGAAACAGCTGCGGTTTCTGCTTCCGGAGGTCAGATGTTCACCACTAACAGCATGGTACACACACACACACACACACACACACACACACTCTGTTTGTCTTCACACTCAGAATAGACTTCACTGCAAACTCTTCACATTCTCTCGGTGTGTGTGTGTGTGTGTGTGTGTGTGTGTGTGTGTTTAGACTGCAGCGCTGTGGATCTGATGTGGTTCTGCTAAGGGTGGAGATTAATGACAGGCTGCACATCTGAGGAACAGAGCTCGGAGACGGTGGAGGACGTTGCTGCGCTGCTATATTTGCTCTGACCACACACACACACACACACACACACACACACACTCACACACCCTCAGACCCTGCTCATCACAGCAGTCTAAAGCAGCCTCATCCTCATCCTCATCCTCCCATGATGCTCTGATGTGTGTCTGCATGGGCTGATCATTGCTGCATTGTGTGTGTGCGTGTGTGTGTGTGTGTGTGTGCGCACGTGCGCATGTGCCTGTGTGTGCAGTGAGTGTGTATCTGTAAGTGACTGAGTGTGTGTGTATGTGTTTGTATGCCCCTGTGTGTGTGTGTGTGTGTGTGTGTGTGTGTGGGTGGGTGGAGGGCGAGGCCTGCTTTGTGCCCCAGTCTGCACCGCACACAGGAGGGGCAGTGTGTGTGTGTGTGTGTGTGTGTGTGTGTGTGTAATGAGCATGTATGGTTCCGCTGGCTCTGTAAATAGCAGACGGCGCAGTAATAAAGCAAACAGCTGATTATCCGCAGCACAGAGAGCAGATCCTCCAAACCCAGCACACACACACCAGAGAATACACACTGCAGTGTACACTACCAAGTGTTCTTGGGCCGTGGCTGAGGTCTGTGTGTTTTCCTGGACTGTAGGCAGTAATGAGCACTTGCAGATTTAGAAACAACTAAAAGAGAAACACGACTCCTCCCGCGACACGATTCCTGAGTCCCGCAGAGCAGACAGAGAGCTGTTCACACACACACACACACACACACACACACACACACACACACACACACACACACGTCCAGCACTCCAAACACCTCAACTACAATAATGTCTACAACACAGAAAACACAACAACACTTTAGGCAAAACCAGGGCAACTTTATTTCTCCTTTAAGGAGTGTGTGAGGTGTGTGTGATGTGTGTGTGAGGAGTGTGTGAGGTGTGTGTGAGGAGTGTGTGAAGAGAGATGAGGTTTACAACTCCTGGAGTGAGAATATAATTATATATTAATTATTATTACATCATATATAATTATAAAAAGATTAAAAAAGAGCCCTTAATGAAGACGACAACACTGTGCTGAAATCAGAGGATCAAGATCATAGAGTTCTGCAAACCAGCTGCAGAAACACACACACACACACACACACACACACACACTGTAGAAAACAGCTCATTCTTCATTATATTTTCTGCTTTTCAAATGAACTTTGCATTTTTACCAGAAAAATCATCTAAAGTGCAGCTGAACAACAGATACACACACACACACACACACACACACACACACACACACGCACACACACACACGCACACACACACACACACTGGTCGTCCAATACTGCTGCAGGTGTGGACGGGGATCTTCTTCAGTCACAGGAATGTTCTGTCCTCGATCAGACTCAGAGATGTGTCGCTCAGCATCTGCTGGTTCTCTGCGGGTCTGTAGCCGAACAGCCTCATGGTGGCGCTGCACTCCTCCTGCACCAGCTGCACCAGCCGGAAGCTCACGCTGCGCCTCCACTTCTCCACCTGCTGCGAGGAGTTTTTCTGGGTGGAGTAGACGCCGCTGGCCTCCTGCGACGCCTGCGTGTTCTTGAGGATCCACTGCTCCGCCTGCGCTGTGAAGGGGATCCCGGTGAAGGCGTACATCTCTGCAGCTTTGCGCATGGGGAACCGTGCGATGTCCTCATAGCGCACTAGCATGTAGCGCCCGCGGAGCCACGCCGGCTGCTGGAGCCCGAGCTCGGCCGACATGCGGATGTTGTCGCAGTTGGCTCTGAGTTTGCGCACCTCGTCCTGGTCCAGTGGCAGCTCCTCGCCTGCGGCCCAGCGCTGCCAGCTGCGGTACCTGCTGGAGAACGCCACCATGCGGGATGCCAGGACGGCACGTGGGTCCCGCACCAGCTGGATGAAGCGCATGTGCAGCCGCGGGTCCTCGGCCAGTGGGCGCAGCGTCTCCAGCTGCCGCACCCGCACCGTCTTGATGGCGCGGTGCCGCCTCTGCAGACAGGACTGTCCGGCCAGCGTCAGGTTGAGCGGGCCGCAGCGACGCACCCGGCAGCGGTAGCGCTCGAACACTCTCCGGGCAGGCAGTGTGCAGACGGGCTCTTCACACAGCGCTCGGCTGGACTCGCGGCGGAACAGCGCAGCGGTGACGTGCTCCTGCGGCCGCGGCTCCATGAAGTCCTCCAGCAGAGAGAAGTTGCACAGGAGCAGCTGCCGCAGGACGTCCCGGTACGCTGGCGCTGCCACGCTCGCGTTAGTGCCGCCGCTCTCCACCGTCAGCATGCGCTCCACATGCCACAGCGGCTCGAACAGGTAGAACACCTCAGGGCCCAGCTGGTTGAAGAACTCGCCCACAAAGGAAGAGCCGGTGCGGGTGCCGGCCAGCAGGAGCACATGCCTCTGCCCCGCGGTGCTGTCCAGGAGCGGGCCGGTGGAGCTCTGCAACTGCTCTGAGACATTGGTGGATGGCAGAGGGGTCAGCGGGGTCAGTCTTGGGGTCAGCGGAGTCAGCCTCGGGGTCAGCTTATCAGACACCCTAAACACAGAGCAAACCATCAACACTGACGCGGGATCCTCTCCTCAACACTGCAGTCTTCTGCTCTACACACAGTCAGACTGAATGATTAATGAAGGTTTATGAAGGTGTATGGTTATCACTCTGACTTGAGCTATTGTTGCTGACTTCTAAACATGTTAAAGTCATCCTGTGCTAATATGACAGCAGAAAACCCAATACTGACAGAACCGAACTGAGTCTTTTTGGTCTGAAAGCCAATCGTGCCAGTCAACACTACCCAAGCAGGCGATGATGAAAGCACTGAATCTAGCTGGACTGCACTGAAGAGCAGCTTCAATAGAAATCAGCAGTGAATCAGGGAACCGGGGCCCTACAGCGGCCGACCAGACTCATCCAGTGTCTCTCTGAGCCACACTAGATCCTGAACTGAGCATCTGATGTCTGATCTAATGTGGACCTCTGCATCTGTTCAGGAGAACACTGTTACACATTAGAGCGTCAGCATCTGCTGGTGTCTGCTCTCTGATGACCCTCTCGTAATGAAACAGAACTGCAGATGCACCTACTTGGAAATAATGTTGTTCTCCTTTTCTATGATGACCAAAGCCACGATAAAGATGACAGAAATGGTGTATTTAATGCGCATTCTTGTGTGTGTGAGGCTCACAGATCATTCCTTCATCCTTTTCCTGTGATTCACTGAAATAAAACACACAACACAAGCGTTAGAGCGACACACACACACACACACACACACATACATGACAGTAATTCTGCTGCTGCCTGATCATTTCTCAATAATATAGCTTGATTCATTCACTTCTTCACTGCAGTGTTATCCGTGTGCTCAGAGTGTGTAAGTGCACTGCTATAGGCCAGGCGTATCAGAGTATGGTGCAAACACAGAGGATCAGCAGTAATGATAGTGACTCTACAGTAAACACTGATTACGGCTCGCTGACCACTGCACAGGCTTACATCAAGAGCTGAAAACTCTCCAGAAATATAGGAGTCATTAATATCAGCAGCAGAATCTGAGCTGGTCCTGGATCAGTGCAGGCTGCAGTAAACCACGACCCTCAGCGAATGGGAAATATCACTGATGTAGAAGAATTTTACATTATAAGTCTGAGCAGAGCGAGCTGGACACCGCTGAGCTGCTGTTTAACTCTCACTCACCGTTAAACACATGAGAACAACCCTGTAAAGACTGATGATAATAACACGTCTGAAGCCTTCTTTATTTACAGTATTGAGCCTAAAAGTGTCCAGGCTGAGGAGCAGCACAGACCATCACAAAGACAGCAGAGCAACATCAGATGAGGACAGGAACAGAGTCTGAGTGTGAGAAATAAGCAGAGGCTGGTCTGTTGGAGATAATTATACAGCAGAGGTGTGTGTGTGTGTGTGTGTGTGTGTGTGTGTGTGTGTGTGTGTGTGTGTGTGTGTGTGTGTGTGTGTGTGGACCACAGGCGGAGACCAGTTCTGTCTTGGACAAATTCAAGAAACCAAAACATCACCATCAAACACGGTAAAGCAGCAGCGGATCTCTGAAGCGCAGTGAGAGCTGCAGTTTCTGCTTTACACTGTCCATAAACCCATATCAAACACACTGAGACACGGCTTCAGCTCTGCACAGTGTTGATGAAGAGCAGAACACACACACACACACACACACACACACACACACACTGGTGGAGAAAAATAATCTTGTGTTTCCTTTTGACGAGATTATTCTGCTGGGTTTAAGGAGAAACTCGCTCTATTCTGCCTCATTATAGCTGAACACTGGAGGATCTCTGCTGTTCTGGAAGAGGCTGACGGATTTCAGAGTTCAGATCTTCAGACTGTAAACAAGACAGAGACTCTGAGTGAGGAAACACCTTCAGCAGTGTGAGCGCTGAACACTGTCCGAATCACACACCGGCGTCACATTCAGCACAGAGGCTAAAGAAACGGCAGATCACACACACACACACACAGAGCATAAGAGAGAGACACACACTTACACAAATATTTTTTCAGGATTATCACTTTGTGTAATACACACACACACACACACACACACACGCTTCAGTCAGCCAAAGTTGCATATTTAAATAGATTACATCTAACTTATCAATGATGTTCAGGTTTTGTGTGTGTGTGTGTGTGAGAGAGAGAGAGAGAGAGAGCTCTGCACACACTGAAGGAGTGTATGTATACTATAATGAGTGTGCGCTGTGAGATGGTATGGTCCGTTATAGGGGTGGGCTAACCCATATTTATTATCTAATAATTGAATAATTAATAATGTTCATCAACATACAGATCAGAGTAAACTATCTCTCTCCATTTATAGGGCTAAACCCTCAGACGTCCTGTTTAGACGCCCTTCAGTTAATTAGGGGGTCAAACACCCCAAACCCTGCGCGCTCACACACACACACACACACATACTCTCTCTCCCCCTCTTTCTTTCTTTCTCTCTCTCTCTCACACACAAAGACAGGGATAATTTCAGCTGATCTGCGCTCAGTGTCTGTTCACTGATATTAAGCAGGAATGTTCTGTACTGCTGTGTCTCAGCATCAGTCGGAGACTCGCATCACTACAGTAATAATCTCATTTAAGAATCAAACACTGAGATTAAAGCCGCCGATAATACACACATCATCATCATCATCATTATAGACCACATCTTCAGCAATAACAGAATAAGCCTGTGCTGATCATACTGTACCGTTCTGTGATGAAACACTCGTAAATCAGATCAGGGTGTATAAAACTCCATATTCCGTAATTTCAGCAGCACTGAATCCATCACTGGTGTTGGTCTGCGGGCAGCACAGCAGCACACACCGCTGTAGAGTAAAGGAGAGAGCAGCACTGAGCTCTGAGTCTGAAGCCCGAGAATT
>NC_079455.1:46873364-46881151 GCF_903798145.1 Danio aesculapii | reverse complement strand
CCCACACAACACACTCACACACAGCGTAGAGAAACACTGCTGTAGCACACACACACACACACACACACACACACACGTAGTCTTCATTTTTGCTGCTGTTCGGAGCTCAGACTCCTGTGGACTTTATTTTAAAGTGGAAACACGTCCAGTTCCCAGAAGGCCGAGCGCTCAGTCTGGCCTGTTTTTCTCCGACTCCACTTTCACAGAAACACACAATGGAGCTTCTGTTAGCGATCCGCTCAAGGCCAGACCTGTTTTAGCTGCGGGTTTGGCTCTGGCAGAGCTTCAGCGCCGCTCCGTGAAAACATGTTGTGAATCCGCTCTGCCAGAACTCCACCAAAACCATCCTGGGCTGCATCTCAAATATCCCTCCGTCCTCATTCCTCAATCTGAGCTTTAGCCGCTAGCGTGTCTGTGGCCGCCGGTGGAGCAGAGGAATGATGGGAACTTTCCAACACAAACTAGCCGTAGTTCAGCACGATTTCATTACAGCCGGCGACGGAGAACGCCTCTCGCCCCGGGCGAATGACTGATGCTCATCACTGTAATCACTGTGTGTGTTTCCATTTACACAACTGTACTACACAACCCTGATCATCTCATGTCAGAGCTAATGTTTCCATGTTCAGCGAGAAAATAACAGATGTTTGCTTGATCTCAGTGTACCTGCGCACCGCTTCATTAAAATAAGCCTTCATGAAGACACACGAGTGCTTATTCCAGCAGAGGGCACAGTTCACTTCTGTTATTGTGAGTGTGTGTGTGTGTGTGTGTGTGTGTGAGACTGAGTGTGACTGTGTTTGTGAGTGAGTGTGTGTGATTTCTGGCAGCTTCTGCAGGGAGATTTATCAGCATGAACCTGCATGAACTCATCCCTCATTGGGTAATGGTGTGTGTGTGTGTGTGTGTGTCTGTCTGTGTGCGTCTGTCTGTGTGTGTGTGTGTGTGTGGCCGCAGGTTACATGCAGAGCATTCCTGACATTAGCCGATTATTTTGGGAGTTTGTTGGCACACTGTGTCTGCCAGTGTGTGTGTGTGTGTGTGTGTGTTCCTCCGAGGCTGTTGCGCACTCAGTAAAGCCTCTCTGTGAGTGTGTGTGTGTGTGTGTGACCCTCAGAGCAGATGGGCTCTGCTGAGCCTCGACATTAATCAGACAAACGCAGCGACCGACAGCATGGTGTGTGTGTGTTCGCCCCGTGTGCACTGGGCACCGCTGCTGGCGCTTCTGGTGTGTGTGTTTGCTCAGGACAGCAGCCGGGAGTGTTTGGATAAGGACGAGCTCATTGCTGAAATGCCCAGCACTGTGGACCTGCCGACGGAGTGTGTGCTGACCTGCACCGCGCTCACTTACCGGCAGATCCTGGACACACAGCGCAGGGTCACGGTGCGCTTCAGGGACTCCCGACCCGGTAAGAGAGAGAAAGAGAGAGTGTGTGTGTGTGTGTGTGCATGTGTGTGTGTTTCATCAGCGTATTTGATACTGAAATCCAAAGCCGAAAGCAGCAGTGGCTCTGGAGGAGAGCTGGACTCGGGTTGCACAGCTCAGGGAATATTAACAGGCGATTCCAGACTCTGAACACCAGCCAGTTATTATATATTTATATATCAGGGATTTCTGTTTGTCACTTTAAATGTTAGTTTACATTCAGCACAAGGTATATTTTCTGTATCAGTGTTTTTAAGGCTAACCTGCCTGCATATTCTATATATAAATATATATATATATATACAGTTTAAGTCAGTATTATAAGCCCCCCTGTTTATTTATCCCCAATTTCTGTTTAACAGAGAGCAGATTTCTCCAACACATCTCTAATCATAACAGTGTTAATAACTCATCTCTAATAACTGATTTATTTTCTCTTTGTCATGATGACAGTAAATAATATTAGACTAGATATTCTTCAAGACACTAGTTTACAGCTTACAGTCACATTTAAAGGTAAAGTTAGGGTAATTAGGGTAAAGTTAGGGTAATTAGGGTAAAGTTAGGGTAATTAGGGTAAAGTTAGGGTATTTAGGGTAAAGTTAGGGTAAAGTTAGGGTAATTAGGCAAGTCATTGTATAATGATGGTTTGTTCTGTAGTCTATAGAAAACAAATATAGCTTAAAGAGGCTAATAATATTGACCTTAAAATGGTGTTTAAACTATTAAAAACTGCTTTTATTCTAGCTGAAATAAAACAAGTGAGACTATCTCCAGAGGAAAAAATATTAGAGGAAATACTCTGAACATTTCCTTGCTCTGTTAAACATCATTTGGGAAATAATAAATAAATAAATAAAAGGGGGGCTAATAATTCTGACTTTAACTGTATATATATACATATTCTTTAGGAGAAGTAAGAAACAGTACTTTAACAGTAGTAAAACTCCATTTTTGTTCTCTTAATGACTATTAAAGTTGTGAAAATGATTGTTAAGCTTGTTTTTGTCACACTTCACGGCAAGGTTCTATTAGTTAATACCTTTACTAACATAAACAAACAATAGTCAATGCATTTAATCATGCTCGTTAACATAAGTTAATGAATATATAGTTGTTCATTGTTAGTTTAGGTTAACTCAGAGAGCATTACCCAATGATGATTGAGAAGTGCTGTATGGTATTATTCATACTTTACATACAGTAAATACATTATCATTGATGAAAGCTTACTGTAACGTGTGACCCCATTATATACTAAAAACACAACATCAGCCTGCTTTTACATTCATTATTGGCAGAATCTGCAATATTATGTGCTATTTCTGTGCAGGAATTTGTACAAAATCTGCAGGTTTATGTGGAATGATGTTGAGAGTGTAATAAGGAAATAAAAATACAACTTAATACCTTTAAACTTCTGTCTAAGGTTTACAATGCAAATACACTTAGATCAATATGTTTGGTAAACAAGGTAAATCTCAACTAAAAAGACAGAAAATCTTACTTTATAAACTGTATTAAACCATGCAAACATCTGAATATTTTTCAATATTACTAAATTAAACTGAATTAATATAAATTTGCATAATTAGACAAATAGACTGAATGATGGGCTGATTCAGTGTGTGGCTAATTAGAGGTCATGGAAATTCAGCTTTTGCTCAGTGAATGTGGTGTCATATATATATATATATATACACTTCACTGAACATGTATGATTATTAACAAACTCCAGGGTAAGGCTAATATTTGCGCTGCCCTTTAATGCGTTTAAAAAGATTTGCGACTGACAAAGAAGATGTTTAACCAAAAGCACTGCCTATCAACAAACGTCTATTATGATCAACACGCTAATTAAATAATTTTATTAATCTAGCCCACTGATCTACACTACCGGTCAAAAGTTTGGCATTAGTTTATTTCAGTTTATTTAATTATTAATTTTATTTTTAAAAATAATTTAAATTATTCTGTTCATCAAGGCGGCAATAATTAAAAATAAAAAAATGTTAAATTGTTAAATACTTATTTGTTAAATATTTATTTATTACTTACTGTATGAGGTTTCAAGTGAAATTATTACTAGCTTTTATTACTATTAGTACATTAATAATTACAATAATTTTAGAGTGATTTTTGAAGGATCATGTGACCCTAAAGATTGGAGTAATGAAGCTGAAAATTCATCTTTATAATTTAATTGAATAATTTATTCCAGTGATTTTAAACTACGTTTGAACAGTTCTTTTATAGTGCAATAACATTTCACAATTTTACATTGTGTACTGTATTGTTGATGAAATAAATTCAGCCTCGATGAGCAGGAGAAGCTTAATTTAAAACATTTAAAAATCCTGCTGACCCAAAACTTTGGACCGGTAGTGTATATAATAATTATAATAATAATAAAAAATATATAATAAATTGTATATATTATATTATATTAAATGATATTATATTATATTATATTAAATGATATTATATTATATTATATTATATTATATTATATTATATTAAATGATATTATGTTATATTATATTATATTATATTATATTAAATGATATTATATTATATTATATTAAATGATATTATATTATATTATGTTATATTATATTAAATGATATTGTATTATATTATATTATAATAAATGATATTATATTATATTAATATTATATTATATTATATTAAATGATATTATATTATATTATATTAAATGATATTATATTATATTATATTATATTAAATGATATTATATTATATTAAATGATATTATATTATATTATATTATATTAAATGATATTATATTATATTATATTATATTAAATGATATTATATTATATTAAATGATATTATATTATATTATATTATATTAAATGATATTATATTATATTATATTAAATGATATTATATTATATTATATTATATTAAATGATATTATATTATATTAAATGATATTATATTATATTATATTATATTAAATGATATTATATTATATTAAATGATATTATATTATATTATATTATATTAAATGATATTATATTATATTAAATGATATTATATTATATTATATTATATTATATTATATTAAATGATATTATATTATATTATATTATATTAAATGATATTATATTATATTAAATGATATTATATTATATTAAATGATATTATATTATATTATATTAAATGATATTATATTATATTAAATGATATTATATTATATTATATTAAATGATTATATTATATTATATTAAATGATATTATATTATATTAAATGATTATATTATATTATATTAAATGATATTATATTATATTAAATGATATTATATTATATTATTATATTATATTATATTATATTAATGATATTATATTATAATATATTATATTATATTATATTAAATGATATTATATTATATTATATTAAATGATATTATAATATATTATATTAAATGATATTATATTATATTATATTATATTATATTATATTAAATGATATTATATTATATTAATATTATATTATATTATATTATATTAAATGATATTATATTATATTATATTAAATGATATTATATTATATTATATTATATTAAATGATATTATATTATATTATATTAAATGATATTATATTATATTAAATGATATTATATTATATTAATATTATATTATATTATATTAAATGATATTATATTATATTATATTATATTAAATGATATTATATTATATTATATTAAATGATATTATATTATATTAAATGATATTATATTATATTATATTAAATGATATTATAATATATTATATTAAATGATATTATATTATATTAATATTATATTATATTATATTATATTAAATGATATTATATTATATTATATTATATTAAATGATATTATATTATATTATATTAAATGATATTATATTATAATATATTATATTATATTATATTAAATGATATTATATTATATTATATTAAATGATATTATAATATATTATATTAAATGATATTATATTATATTAATATTATATTATATTATATTATATTAAATGATATTATATTATATTATATTAAATGATATTATAATATATTATATTAAATGATATTATATTATATTAAATGATATTATATTATAATATATTATATTATATTATATTAAATGATATTATATTATATTATATTAAATGATATTATAATATATTATATTAAATGATATTATATTATATTAAATGATATTATATTATATTATATTAAATGATATTATAATATATTATATTAAATGATATTATATTATATTAATATTATATTATATTATATTATATTAAATGATATTATATTATATTATATTAAATGATATTATATTATATTATATTAAATGATATTATATTAAATTATATTAAATTATATTATATTATATTATATTAAATGATATTATATTATATTAAATGATATTATATTATATTAATATTATATTATATTATATTAAATGATATTATATTATATTATATTAAATGATATTATATTATATTATATTAAATTATATTATATTATATTAAATGATATTATATTATATTATATTAAATGATATTATATTATATTATATTATATTAAATGATATTATATTATATTATATTATATTAAATGATATTATATTATATTATATTAAATGATATTATATTATATTATATTAAATGATATTATATTATATTAATATGATATTATATTATATTAAATTTACATTTACATTTAGTCATTTAGCAGACGCTTTTATCCAAAGCGACTTACAAATGTGGACAAGGAAGCAATTTACACAACTATAAGAGCAGCAGTGAACAAGTGCTATAGACAAGTTTCAGGTGTGTAAAGTCTAAGAAGCAAAGCATTAGTAAAAAAAAAAAAATATATATATATATATATATATATATATATATATTTTTTTTTTTTTTTTTTGAGAGAGAGAGAGAGGAGAGAGAGAGAGGAGAGGATGAGAGAGAGAGAGAGAGAGAGAGAGGGCTCAGTTAGTGGTATAGCCAGAGAGGCAGTTACAGATTAGGAAGGAAAGTGGAGACTAAACAGTTGCGTTTTTAGTCGTTTCTTGAAGACAGCAAGTGACTCTGCTGTTCTGATGTAGTTAGGGAGTTCATTCCACCAACTGGGCAGATTGAATGTGAGAGTTCGGGAAAGTGATTTCTTCCCTCTTTGGGATGGAACAACGAGGCGACGTTCATTCACAGAACGATAAATGATATTATATTATAATTGTAGCCTTCTGTCTAACAAACAGAAATGTGTTTTGGCATGGCAGTTAATATAAATATTAGCCACTACCCTCATGCAGCAAATCTTCCTTTTAGACCCGGCATTATGTGTTGATGTTGTCTTTGTTGTTAAATTGCAAAAATGTTATTTAGCAATAAATATTTGACCTTGAAATGTAATATTTGATATGTAAATCTCCAAACGATTGCCTAAACAAGATTACTACACTATACGTTACAATGAAACTACCAATTTCATTTAATGCTAAAAACAAGTTAAACCAGAATAATATATCGGTAAATTTCTCTCGCAATACTCATTTGTCCTTTTATTACTTATGTCTTTGACCAGCAGTCCAGAACAGTTCGCAGGCCAATAGTTCGCTGGTTTTGTTTTTAGAGCTGCTGCGAACTCCAGTAATAAACAGCGCTCATCAGTGTAAAGTGCGGAGTTGGACAGTTCCATTTTTGTGCGGAGGGGAACTTTAACATTCATACTCCGTCTTCAACCCATTACATGTTTTCAATGTAGGTTTTTCTTTGCTGCTATATGCGTGGTCTCTGGGCAGGGGGAGGCTAAGCCTTCCCCAGCCTTACACACGCTCCGCCTATGGTCACTTCACTGAACATGTATGAATATTATTACATGCAAATATTATTTCTTCTGTGAGTTAACTATGTTTATATACTGCCAAGCCTATACACAGCTCCTTCACTCTTCTGATACTGACTGTAATGATGTTATGATTAGGTAAAGCTGCTTCAGAATGATAATTATTCTGTAAAGCGCTATATAAGTGAAGCAGAACTGAATATCAGTGTAAGAGTGGGAACCCTGCAGACTGCAGGCTTGATTTATTGCATAGCGCTGGTGGTGGTGTGTTTCGTGCATATCTGTGCGGTGAACTGTCTTACACACATCCACCATGTTTGACTCTTGCAGGTGAAGACGGAGAAGAGTTCTGCTGGTTTATCGGCAGCAGATGTGGCGCGTGGGATGAAGTGTTGGTTTTACTGTCTCTCGGCCAATCTGACGCGGTGACTGAAGCCAGGATTCGTCTTCAGACCGACTCTCTGATCCTAGTGGAGCCACACGACTCTCCGTCCGTCCTGC
>NC_079455.1:46863364-46865864 GCF_903798145.1 Danio aesculapii | reverse complement strand
CAGTCAGCATCAGAACCCCGTCAGCCAATCAGAGTGAGTCACAGTCAGCATCAGGACACCGTCAGCCAATTAGAGTGAGTCACAGTCAGCATCAGAACCCCGTCAGCCAATCAGAGTGAGTCACAATCAGCATCAGAAAGCCTCAGCCAATCAGAGTGAGTCACAGTCAGCATCAGAACACTGTCAGCCAATCAGAGTGAGTCACAGTCAGCATCAGAACCCCCTCAGCCAATCAGAGTGAGTCACAGTCCGCATCAGAACACCGTCAGCCAATCAGAGTGAGTCACAGTCAGCATCAGAACGCCTCAGCCAATCAGAGTGAGTCACAGTCTGCACCAGAACCCCTCAGCCAATCAGAGTGAGTCACAGTCCGGATCAGAACACCGTCAGCCAATCAGAGTGAGTCACAGTCCGCACCAGAATCCCTCAGCCAATCAGAGTGAGTCACAGTCAGCATCAGAACCCCGTCAGCCAATCAGAGTGAGTCACAGTCAGCATCAGAACGCCTCAGCCAATCAGAGTGAGTCACAGTCAGCATCAGAACAGTGTCAGCCAATCAGAGTGAGTCACAGTCAGCATCAGAACCCCGTCAGCCAATCAGAGTGAGTCACAGTCAGCATCAGAACCCCGTCAGTCAATCAGAGTGAGTCACAGTCAGCATCAGAACGCCTCAGCCAATCAGAGTGAGTCACAGTCAGCATCAGAATGCCTCAGCCAATCAGAGTGAGTCACAGTCCGCATCAGGACACCGTCAGTCAATCAGAGTGAGTCACAGTCAGCATCAGAACGCCTCAGCCAATCAGAGTGAGTCACAGTCAGCATCAGAACGCCTCAGCCAATCAGAGTGAGTCACAGTCAGCATCAGAACGCCTCAGCCAATCAGAGTGAGTCACAGTCAGCATCAGAACCCCGTCAGTCTATCAGAGTGAGTCACAGTCAGCATCAGGACACCGTCAGTCAATCAGAGTGAGTCACAGTCCGCATCAGGACGCCTCAGCCAATCAGAGTGAGTCACAGTCCGCACCAGAACCCCTCAGCCAATCAGAGTGAGTCACAGTCCGCATTAGAACACCGTCAGCCAATCAGAGTGAGTCACAGTCCGCATCAGAACACCGTCAGCCATTTAGAGTGAGTCACAGTCCGCACCAGCATCCCTCAGCCAATCAGAGTGAGTCACAGTCAGCATCAGAACAGTGTCAGCCAATCAGAGTGAGTCACAGTCCGCATCAGGACACCGTCAGCCAATCAGAGTGAGTCACAGTCAGCATCAGAACGCCTCAGCCAATCAGAGTGAGTCACAGTCAGCATCAGAACGCCTCAGCCAATCAGAGTGAGTCACAGTCCGCATCAGGACACCGTCAGCCAATCAGAGTGAGTCACAGTCAGCATCAGAACGCCTCAGCCAATCAGAGTGAGTCACAGTCAGCATCAGAACGCCTCAGCCAATCAGAGTGAGTCACAGTCTGCACCAGAACCCCTCAGCCAATCAGAGTGAGTCACAGTCAGCATCAGAACCCCTCAGCCAATCAGAGTGAGTCACAGTCAGCATCAGAACGCCTCAGCCAATCAGAGTGAGTCACAGTCTGCACCAGAACCCCTCAGCCAATCAGAGTGAGTCACAGTCAGCATCAGAACCCCCTCAGCCAATCAGAGTGAGTCACAGTCCGCATTAGAACACCGTCAGCCATTTAGAGTGAGTCACAGTCCGCACCAGCATCCCTCAGCCAATCAGAGTGAGTCACAGTCCGCACCATAACACCGTCAGCCAATCAGAGTGAGTCACAGTCAGCATCAGAATGCCTCAGCCAATCAGAGTGAGTCACAGTCAGCATCAGAATGCCTCAGCCAATCAGAGTGAGTCACAGTCAGCATCAGAACAGTGTCAGCCAATCAGAGTGAGTCACAGTCAGCATCAGAATGCCTCAGCCAATCAGAGTGAGTCACAGTCAGCATCAGAATGCCTCAGCCAATCAGAGTGAGTCACAGCATCAGGACACCTCAGCTCAGCGAGTCACAGTGTGTGCTGCACTTAGAGTGGAGAGTGTGTGTGTGTGTGTGTGTGCGTGCGTTTGTGTGTGCGTCGCTCTGATCTGCTGTTTCCCTCAGCACCGGCCAGATGAAGAAGCGCTCACGGCACACCTCAGGGCTCTGTCCTCGGCCCGCAGCCGCTCCACCCCGCCCACAGGAAGGACCAGATGCTCATGGGAAGGTTGGGTTCGGTCTGCTTGGGTCCGGCAGACTCTCCTCAGCTGTGAGCTGTTCTGCTGAGACCCTCAGATCTGAAGAGCTGTTCTGTTCTGCAGAAACCCGGCAAGAGCTGCAGAGAGCTGGAAGAGACTGAGAACACTGAAGCACTGCTGCTGGAGCACAGGTGCGACACACACACACACACACACACACACACACACAGTCATTCAGTGAGCTCTACTAACGCATGTTGACCTCTGACCTCAGGCAGCACTCTGTGGAGGATCACCTGAAGGAAGCCAAGAAGCTGAAG
>NC_079455.1:46843364-46853364 GCF_903798145.1 Danio aesculapii | reverse complement strand
GTTGTAGTTTAGACACATGATGAGGACTGCTGGACTAGTCCACTGTATTAATGGTGTGTCATGAGTTTTCTTTAAATGTCTGATTTCTTCTGTATTGTACATGCAGGTTCAATGCTGAAATTTTCTCCCAAAAGACTAAGAGGTGTCCTGATCCATCACTGCTCCAGAGACACCAGCAGCTGCACAGGTACAGACACAGCATGCAGCACCGAGGACCATTCATCTCTGCAGGTACAGAGAGGGCTTATTCCTTTTGTAAATGTTGGAAATTAGGAATGCTCTGCAGAACACTGTTTATTTTGATGTAAGCTATTATTTTGTAATAATAATTTCGCATAGGGTGCCCTTTAGGCCCACAGCGGCCCTGGGCAAGGCACCATGGAGTTAGATTTGTTTGTTTATTATTCAGTCAAAAATATTCAGTTTTATAGAAAAAATAAGAACGTAGTAATTAAAAAATAAAAGATTTCAAATAAAAAAACACGTTTAATTAAACTTTTGTCAATGATAATAAAATATTTTGGATTGCAAAGAATAAGCTATTGTCCTGCTATGCAGTTACCACAATGTTCATTGCGCACACGTTCATTTTGCTCTCTGTTCTGCTGTCATTATTTGCACATGTAGAATCTTTGCTTGTGAGTTGAAAAGTTTTGAACCCATGTGTGCTGAGGTTAATTTTGTGTCTTTATTATTCAAACAAACATGAAGTTTTTGACAAATGAGGTACAATGCAATTAAAAAATAAAAGATTTCAAATAATAAAAAACATTTATTAAAATGCACACTGCAAAAAATAAACTATTGCCATTTTATGCAGTTACCACCAGATTAATTCATTGTGTACGTGCTCATTCATTCTTTGCTTGCGAGTTGAGCGGGTTCTCAGTGGGCGGGTTCTTCTGAAACACCTTATTCTATTGGTCAATCTTGATTGAGGTCACATGTTGGCCACGCCCAATACATTTCCACGCGATTGGACTGAACTCCCTTCAGTGACGAGCGAGCAACAGGTCTTCACGGTAAGTTTACAGAAACTGTGTAATAACTTGTTTTACCATCCACATTTCCTATCTGATGATGTAACGACTGCTAGTATTAAACTCCGTGCAGTCAGTGATATTGATGCACACTCTTGATTGGCTAACTTTAGCTGTTGGCCATCAGTAGTGTACAGCTGCAAAGGGCGACGCAAGGCCAGTGTATTTTGGGAAATATACATTGATGTACCATTAAAGTCAGGCGTTTTGTCAGTAGATGATGGCCCGGTGTACAGTATGTCTGCTAACAGACTGTGATTATTATCAGCAGCCCGTTGATCTTCAGTTAGTTTCCACTCAAGAGCTACTGTCTTATTGAACTGGAGCATCGTATTCATTCTCCACTGTTAGAAAATGTGGTAACTTGGTGTATGTATATTTCATTACGAACGTGACATATATATATATATATATTTAGTATATTTCGTTTCGTGTATGAACGTTAGTTCATACATTAGTTAACTTGAATTAACCATCAACTATTTAAACTATTGTTAAGCAATAATGAATCTTTGTTCATGTTAACTAAACGTATTAATGCATCAGTTAAATAATTATGGTGAACGAGTTTGTTTAGCATAAGCTTTATTAATGTTCTTACTCATGTTCTATTGTATCTCCTTACATTAACAGCTTGATGTAATTAGCCAATGTTTATGGACACATACAATAATGTATTTGTTCACTGATTAGATAACAGAATTAAATAAACAACGTTTATTCAGTAATACTAAATCTTTGTTAACCTAAACTTATACAAATAGTAATGTGTTACTTAACGCAGGTAACAAGCAAATACTGAGCGACTCTCGTTCTTCAACAGGCAGGTTATTCATGTTTGGGGACTTTTTACTAACATGATTTCTCTCTAGTAAAGCATTAGTTAAGGGAATTAGGAACATTGTTGTAAAGTGTACACTACTTCTACACGTTACATTTGTAAACTGTTTACTGCTTTCCCACTAACCCAACATTATAACTGATGTGTTACTAACGTCTTTGGGTTTATGACAAAGCAGGGATTGATGATTTTACTGGACCTGAAAATCAGTACTACAGGTCCTTTACTACGATGCAGAACAGTGAGAACATATGAAGAACGAGAACTTTGTGAAAATTATATTAGTAAAGAGTTAACGCTGGAGAGGTGCACTCTTCACAATAAGGTTTCTGATTCCCTTAAATAACGCTTATTTACTAAGTGATAACCCATGTTAGTAAAGAGTTTACAAATGTTAGTAACACATTATACAATGTTAAAGTCGTTTTGAAAACAGGGCAGTTTGCAGGTGACCTGCACTATATCATTTGTTTAGGCGTTACTGCAAATATTTATTTATATATATATATATATATATTGGTCTTTAAAGGAACTGTCATAAATCAGTTGTACAGTGACAACAATACATGGACACGAGAAATATGTGAATACAAATATTACATGAATCAGAACAATTTTTCATCTGTTTCCTCAATTTATCCTTACAGGGTGGTCACTTTGTCTTAGCAGGTGTAAAACATCTGCGCTGACTCCTCAGGCGTCCACATCTGCATTGACTCCTCAGACGTCCACATCTGCGCTGACTCCTCAGACGTCCACATCTGCGCTGACTCCTCAGACGTCCACATCTGCATTGACTCCTCAGACGTCCACATCTGCGCTGACTCCTCAGACGTCCACATCTGCGCTGACTCCTCAGACGTCCACATCTGCATTGACTCCTCAGACGTCCACATCTGCGCTGACTCCTCAGACGTCCACATCTGCGCTGACTCCTCAGACGTCCACATCTGCGCTGACTCCACAGACGTCCACATCTGCATTGACTCCTCTGGCGTCCACATCTGCGCTGACTTCTCAGACGTCCACATCTGCATTGACTCCTCAGACGTCCACATCTGCATTGACTCCTCTGGCGTCCACATCTGCGCTGACTCCTCAGACGTCCACATCTGCGCTGACTCCTCAGACGTCCACATCTGCATTGACTCCTCTGGCGTCCACATCTGCGCTGACTCCTCAGACGTCCACATCTGCGCTGACTCCTCAGACGTCCACATCTGCATTGACTCCTCAGACGTCCACATCTGCATTGACTCCTCAGGCGTCCACATCTGCGCTGACTCCTCAGACGTCCACATCTGCATTGACTCCTCAGACGTCCACATCTGCGCTGACTCCTCAGACGTCCACATCTGCGCTGACTCCTCAGACGTCCACATCTGCATTGACTCCTCAGACGTCCACATCTGCGCTGACTCCTCAGACGTCCACATCTGCGCTGACTCCTCAGACGTCCACATCTGCGCTGACTCCTCAGACGTCCACATCTGCATTGTCTCCTTAGACATCAACATCTGCGCTGACTCCTCAGACGTCCACATCTGCGCTGACTCCTCAGACGTCCACATCTGCATTGTCTCCTTAGACATCAACATCTGCGCTGACTCCTCAGACGTCCACATCTGCGCTGACTCCTCAGACGTCCACATCTGCGCTGACTTCTCAGACGTCCACATCTGCATTGACTCCTCTGGCGTCCACATCTGCGCTGACTTCTCAGACGTCCACATCTGCATTGACTCCTCTGGCGTCCACATCTGCGCTGACTTCTCAGACGTCCACATCTGCATTGACTCCTCAGGCGTCCACATCTGCGCTGACTTCTCAGACGTCCACATCTGCATTGACTCCTCAGGCGTCCACATCTGCGCTGACTTCTCAGACGTCCACATCTGCATTGACTCCACAGACGTCCACATCTGCATTGACTCCTCAGGCGTCCACATCTGCGCTGACTCCTCAGACGTCCACATCTGCATTGACTCCTCAGACGTCCACATCTGCATTGACTCCTCAGACGTCCACATCTGCGCTGACTCCTCAGACGTCCACATCTGCGCTGACTCCTCAGACGTCCACATCTGCGCTGACTCCTCAGACGTCCACATCTGCGCTGACTCCTCAGACGTCCACATCTGCGCTGACTCCTCAGACGTCCACATCTGCGCTGACTCCGCAGACGTCCACATCTGCGCTGACTTCTCAGACGTCCACATCTGCGCTGACTCCTCAGACGTCCACATCTGCGCTGACTTCTCAGACGTCCACATCTGCGCTGACTCCTCAGACGTCCACATCTGCGCTGACTCCTCAGACGTCCACATCTGCATTGACTCCACAGACGTCCACATCTGTGCTGACTCCACAGATGTCCACATCTGCGCTGACTCCACAGACGTCCACATCTGCGCTGACTCCTCAGACGTCCACATCTGCATTGACTCCACAGACGTCCACATCTGTGCTGACTCCACAGATGTCCACATCTGCGCTGACTCCTCAGACGTCCACATCTGCGCTGACTCCTCAGACGTCCACATCTGCGCTGACTCCTCAGACGTCCACATCTGCGCTGACTCCTCAGACGTCCACATCTGCGCTGACTCCTCAGACGTCCACATCTGCATTGACTCCTCAGACGTCCACATCTGCGCTGACTCCTCAGACGTCCACATCTGCGCTGACTCCTCAGACGTCCACATCTGCATTGACTCCTCAGACGTCCACATCTGCGCTGACTCCTCAGACGTCCACATCTGCGCTGACTCCTCAGACGTCCACATCTGCGCTGACTCCTCAGACGTCCACATCTGCATTGTCTCCTTAGACATCAACATCTGCGCTGACTCCTCAGACGTCCACATCTGCGCTGACTCCTCAGACGTCCACATCTGCGCTGACTCCTCAGACGTCCACATCTGCGCTGACTCCTCAGACGTCCACATCTGCGCTGACTCCGCAGACGTCCACATCTGCGCTGACTCCTCAGACGTCCACATCTGCATTGACTCCTCAGACGTCCACATCTGCATTGACTCCTCAGACGTCCACATCTGCATTGACTCCTCAGACGTCCACATCTGCGCTGACTCCTCAGGCGTCCACATCTGCGCTGACTCCTCAGACGTCCACATCTGCGCTGACTCCTCAGACGTCCACATCTGCATTGTCTCCTTAGACATCAACATCTGCACTGACTGACCACAGACATTTATTCACTGAACTCCTCAATCACCTCCTGATGTATGTTGGATTATTTTCTGGTGTTGTGTCGGATTTGGAAACACATTAGCATTTACTGTGACAGCAGCAGATTTTGACTTGTTATAAATGATTATAAATAATTCTTTATTTGAAAGTTTTGTATATGTTTATTGTTTCCCTTTCTGCAATAAAGGAATATAAACAGGTCCTTGGTAATCATTTAATAAGTCATACAGTTTTATTTGTCTGTTTATTTTGCATTAAAGAAATATAAATTGTTGTTTTTTTATTTTATTAATTCAGCTAAAACATTTCCCAGTTGTAGCATTAAACAACAAAAATACTGCAACATAAATGGGATAATACACTTTACTACAGTACAGTAAAGCACTATAGCATGTGTCTATATAAATTAGATTTTTATGTGGAAGGAATGTGTAGATACGTTTCATTTAGTAGTGCATTTGCTAATATGTACACATTTTACATAGGTGTGTTTAAGTAATAATACAATATTAGTATGGAAAAATGCCTGTCAGCTATCATTTTAATATCTATAATCTGAATCGGCACCTTTTAAAAATGAGCTTACAGTCCATCTCATGATATATATTACGTTTTCGCGTGATTGGACTGGACTCCCTGCCGTGACCAGAGCGAGCAACAGGTCCTCTTCAAGGTAAGTTAACTGAAACTGTATAATAACTTGTTTTACCATCCACATTTCCCATCTGATAATCAGAATCAGAAAGAGCTTTATTGCCAGGTATGTTCACACATACTAGGAATTTGTTTTGGTGACAGAGCTTCTACAGTGCAACAGGATTACAGAGACAGGACAAAAAACCGATCATAAATATATTTAAAACAATAGAAGTAAGTAGTGAGTGCAAATATACAGATTGACAAGTGTATGTACATGTTTATTACTATATACAACGTTATATGTGCAGCTGTTATGTGCAAATTGGCATGTAAAGTGTGTTGTTAAATAAGTGTATATGTGTATAAAAGTGTATAGCAGTAGTGATGTTGGCTCCACAATTATTATCATCAAGAGACAATGAGATGGATTGCCTGAGGGAAGAAACTGTTTCTGTGTCGGGCTGTTCTGGTGCGCAGTGCTCTGTAGCGTCCACCAGAAGGTAAAAGTTCAAAGAGGCAGTGTGCTGGGTGTGAGGGGTCCAGAGTGATTTTGGCAGCCCTTCTGCTCGCTCTGGATAAGTACAGTTCTTGGGGAGTAGGAAGGGTTGTACCAGTGATTCGCTCAGCAGTCCGAACTATTCGACGTAGTCTTTGGAGATCGTATTTAGTAGCTGAGCTAAACCAGACAGTTATTGATGTGCAGATGACTGATTCAATGATGGAGGTGTAGAACTGTTTCAGCAGCTCCTTTGGGAGGTTAAACTTCCTCAGCTGACGAAGAAAGTAGAGTCTCTGTTGAGCTTTTTTGACAATGGAGTCAATGTGAGTGTCCCACTTCAGGTCCTGAGAGATGGTGGTGCCCAGGAACCTGAATGACTCCACTGCTGCCACAATGCTGTCCATGATGCTCAGTGGGGGGAGAGCAGGGGGGTTTCTCCTGAAGTCCACTATCATCTCCACTGTTTTGAGCGTGTTGAGCTTCAGGTTGTTGTGGCTACACCAGACAGCCAACTCCTTAACCTCCAGTCTGTAAGCAGACTCGTCACCGTCCTGAATGAGGCCGATAAGTGTGGTGTCGTCTGCAAACTTCAAGAGCTTCACAGAGGAGTCTTTTGATGTGCAGTCATTCGTGTACAGGGAGAAGAGCAGTGGGGAGAGGACACACCCCTGGGGGGCGCCAGTGCTGATTGTGCGGATGCTAGATGAGAATTTTCCCAGCTTCACCAGCTGCTGCCTGTCCGTTAGGAAGCTGTTGATCCACTGACAGACAGAGGTGGGCACAGAGAGCTGAGTTAATTTGGGTAGGAGAAGTTTTGGGATGATAGTGTTAAACGCCGAGCTGAAGTCAACAAACAAGATCCTCACATAGGTCCCTGGTCTGTCTAGGTGTTGCAGAGCATAATGCAGTCCCATATTTACTGCATCATCCACAGACCTGTTTGCTCTGTAGGCAAACTGAAGAGAGTCCAGTGAGGGTTCAGTGATGTCCTTCAGGTGGGTCAGCATCAGTTTTTCAAAAGACTTCATGACCACAGATGTTAGTGCCACCGGTCTGTAGTCATTTAGTCCTGTAAGTTTGGGTTTCTTTGGGATGGGGATGATGGTAGAGCGTTTGAGGCAGGAGGGCACTTCACACAGCTCCAGTGATCTGTTGAAGATCAGGGTGAAGATGGGGGCCAGTTGGTCAGCACAGGACTTTAAACAGGCTGGTGTTATAAATCTGGGCCTGGTGCTTTTTTCCTCTTCTGTTTCCGGAAGACCTGGCGCACCTCGTCTTCGTTAAACTGTAGGGCAGGTATGAGGGAGGCGGGGGGTGGTGGAGGTGTTAATGGTGGCGTGAAGAGCAGTTCAGAGTGGGTGTGGGGGGTTTTCTCAAACCGGCAGTAAAACTCATTCAGGTCGTTTGCAAGTCGTTCATTGTCTACAGTGCTGGGGGATGGTGTCTTGTAGTTTGTGATGTTTTTCAGACTTTTCCACACGGATGCTGAGTCGCTGGAAGAGAACTGACTCCTTAGTTTCTCAGAATAGTTCCTTTTTGCGACTCTGATCTCCTTTTCCAGTGTGTATTTGGCCTGCTTATACAAGGCCCTATCCCCATTCCTGTAAGCAACCTCCTTGGCCTGACGTAGCTGTCTGAGTTTTACAGTGAACCATGGTTTGTCATTGTTGTATGTGAGTTGAGTCCTGGTAGGAATGCACATGTCTTCACAGAAACTGATATAAGATGTTACAGTCTCTGTGAGCTCATCCAGATCGTTTGCAGCAGCTTCAAAAACACTCCAGTCAGTGAGGTCGAAACAGGCTTGTAGATCCCGCTCTGTTTCGTTAGTCCATCTTTTCACAGATCTTAATTCAGGTTTGGCTGTTTTCAGTTTCTGCCTGTAGGTTGGAATGAGATGAATCAAACAATGGTCAGAGTGTCCCAAAGCTGCTCGTTGGACGGAGCGGTACGCATCCTTTATTGTGGTATAGCAGTGATCCAGAATATTGCTGTCTCTTGTGGGACATGTAACATGCTGTCTATATTTTGGCAGTTCACGGGACAGTTTTGCTTTGTTAAAGTCCCCGAGAATGATTAAATCAGAGTCCGGGTGTTGTTGCTCTATCACCGTGATCTGATCAGCTAGTTTCTGTAACGCCAGACTCGCGTGCGCGAGCGGAGGAATGTAAACACTGACGAGGATGAACGAGCAGAACTCACGCGGGGAGTAAAAAGGCTTACAGTTAATAAACAGTGCTTCGAGATCTGGACAGCACATCTTCTTTAAAACTGTTACATCTGTACACCACCTTTCATTGATGTAAAAGCACGTCCCGCCACCGCGCGATTTCCGCGTTGATTCTTCGTCGCAATCCGCTCTGAACAGCTGATAGCCCGGTAGGTGAAGCGCGTTGTCCGGTATGGTGTCGTTCAGCCAGGTTTCCGTGAAACACAGAGCAGCTGAATGCAGAAAATCCCTGTTTGTCTGACAGAGCAGAATGAGTTTGTCTATTTTGTTGGGTAGAGAGCGGAGATTTGCTAGATGGATGCTAGGCAGCGCGGTCCGAAATCCGCGCTGTCTGAGTTTCACCAGCGCGCCTGCACGCTTTCCTCGTCTGCGCACTTGAAAGCGTTTGAGTAGCACCGCGGCTCCGCCGACTACAATGTCCAACAGAACATCAGATAAACACTACTGCAGAGTACGACACGGAGGCTGCCATCGTCATCGGTGCCATCTTGGATTATGTAAGGACTGCTAGTATTAAACTCTGTCTAGTCAGTGATATTGATGAATACTCACTCGACTCACATTAGATAAAATACATGCAAGATAGCTATATATTTTTCATGTACACCATCATGTGTCATGTGTATATATATATTGTGGTAATTGCATAGCAGGACAATAGTTTATTTTTTTGCAATCCAAAATATTTTATTATCATTGACATAAGTTTTTTAATTAAACGTGTTTTTTATTTTAAATCTTTTATTTTTTAATTACTACGTTCTTATTTTTTCTTTAAAACTGAATAATTTTGATTAAATAATAAAGAAACAAATCTAACTCCCTAAGGCGCCACATTCACAAGCCCGCGAAAAAACACGCAACAGAAGCAAAGTCGTTGATAGGACTACATTTCCCAGAGTTCATAGCGCGGAGAACACGGAAGTGCCGTCGATCGGTTCACAGTGAAAGTGCAGCTGTGGAAAATGCGGTAAAACATCGACAAAACACTTGCATTCACACGAATAATTCAGTTTTATGGTATTCGCTTTAACACTTAAACCGACAGCAAGTCTAAACATCTTTCTTCTGCATGTAAATCCGTGTCGTGTGTCGTGTTTACGGTCGGCTCGTCGCGTTTCTGCAGTTCAAACTAATGATCACTGTAAAGCTAATTCTGCTGAAGGGAAAGGGTATTTAAAGCCTGACAGTCCAAACCTTCAGCACCTGACATCTCTTACAATCACAACAACTTAAAATGGCGTGTTCGCTGATCAGATATGTGATGTTGTGTGTGTGTGTGTGTGTGTGTGTGTGTGTGTGTGTGCGCGCGTGTGTGTGTATGTGTGTGTCATTGATGCTGCATCAGTTTCAGACCCAAACTATCATAAAGGGTCAGTTTACTGTGCATGAAGTCTGTTAATGTGCTGATAATCACCGGAGTCCGTGTTCAGAGTCTGTTTAACACTAAAGAATAACTGCACTGTGAGTCCTTAACAAAGATGCTCTGTGTGTGTGAGTTTGTAAATTCTCTCTCTCTCTGTCTCTCTCTCTCTCTC
>NC_079455.1:46819858-46842864 GCF_903798145.1 Danio aesculapii | reverse complement strand
CTCTCTCCTCTCTTCTCTCTCTCTCTCTCTCTCTCTCTCTCTCTCTCTCTCTCTCTCTCTCTCTCTCTCTCTCTCTCTCTCTCCTCTCTCTCTCTCTCCTCTCTCTCTCGCTCCAAAAAAAATTTCTAATGCTTTGCTTCTTAGACTTTACACACCTGAAACTTGTCTATAGCGCTTGTTCACTGCTGCTCTTATAGTTGTGTAAATTGCTTCCTTGTCCTCATTTGTAAGTCGCTTTGGATAAAAGCGTCTGCTAAATGTAAATGTGAAGATGATGGTGATGATGATGACTGGTGATGATGATGATGATAATGACATGATGATGATGATGATGATGATTGACTGATGATGTTGACTGATGATGACTGATGATGACTGGTGATGATGATAATGACATGATGATGATGATGATGATGTTGACTGATGATGATGATGATGATGATGATGATAATGACATGATGATGATGATGATGATGATTGACTGATAATGTTGACTGATGATGACTGATGATGACTGGTGATGATGATAATGACATGATGATGATGATGATAATGACATGATGATGATGATGATGATGTTGACTGATGATGATGATGATGATAATGACATGATGATGATGATGATGATGTTGACTGATGATGACTGATGATGACTGGTGATGATGATGAAGAGGATGACTGATGATGATGAAGAGGATGACTGATGATGATGATGATGATGATGACTGATGATGATGGTGATGATGATGGCTGTGATGATGATGAAGGTTGATGTCCCTCGGCAGGTTCATCCTCAAACTGAAGAACTATGCAGACTCTTCCTCTGAGCGTGAGCGGGATTTCTTCATCCTGTGGTGAGTTCAGCAGCGCAGCAGTGTTCCAGACACTCTCCACAGCTGCACCTCACTGAGAGTGTGTGTGTGTGTGTGTTCCCCAGTCTGCGCTGTCAGGGCTCTGCTGCAGATGACCATGTTCCGCTACAGACGGCAGGTGGCGCTCAGATACTCGCGGACACTCGCGGAGCATTTCAGGTGTGTGTTCTTCAGTGTGGATGCTAGCGTTCTGCAGTGTGCGTGTCTGTGTGTGTGTTCTCAGGTTGATGCTAGTGTTTCTGCAGTGTGTGTGTGTGTTGATGCTAACGTTCTGCAGTGTGTGTGTTCAGTTCCTGCTGTTGTGTGTTTTCAGAGTTCGTCCTGCTCTGCGTCCCCCAGTGTGTCCAGGTGAGCGTCTCCTGCACTGATGAACATCACGCAGCCAGTTCTGCAATGCTCTGTGTTTGCGTGTCTGTGTGTGTGTGTGTGTGTGTGTGTGTGCGTGTGCATGACGTGTGTGTGTCTGCATATGTCTGTGTGTTTGTGTGTGTGTGTCAGTCACGGAGTGGTGTTGTCTCCCCTGTGGACGTGGGCGTGCCACTCTCATTCCTCCGCCGGTGCAGCAGATGGCGCTGGCGTACGTCAACATCACAGCCACGCGTTGTCCGAACGCTCACGACACCGGGAGCAGGCGGAGCAGCTGGCACACACCGGCAGCGGTGAGACAGACACAACCTGCGCTCGCTGCAACACACCTTATTGTTGTGATTGTTATTATGGGCTGTGTTTCTCTGGCTGGCACCAAAAACCGCTGGTTTGGCAGATCTCCACAGTGTGCATACTGATCTCAGACCTGCTGCATCAGTCCAGTGTTATCGCTGTAGTAATGAGGTCTCTCTCTCTCCTGACTGATCTCAGGTCTGCTGCAGGATCTGGATGCGGCTGTCGGGCCTCTGAGTCTGAGCTCCTCCATCAGTGCACTGCTGCAGTTACACACAGCCTCGTCCTGCAGCGACTCAGACTGCACACACACAACACTGAGGGAGCTTAGAAGACTGCACACACACACACACACCTTCACCTGCAGCAGCTCAGCACTGCGTTGCACAACACACACATCACTCTGATAGGAGCTGAAAGATGAGCTTCTGCAACGCTGAGACACCCTACACTTCCAGAGCAGAGAGCCCTGTGCGTGTGTGTGTGTGTGTGTGTGTGTGTGTGTGACACCTTAACCCTAAACACAGACAAACACACACAATTATGTACACAGTTGCACTTACACTCTCTCTCACACACACACACACACACCCTGTGTTGCTGTCGGAGCAGAAGTGCCTTTTCTGTTGTGTTTTGCAGAGCTGCAGTGTTATTGATCAGGTTATTGATCAGGTTATTGATCATCTTCTTTTATATTGCCATATGTGACCTCTGACGCATGTTGCTGCGTCTGACCTCTGACCTCATGTTTGTCTTCAGTCATGACACACACACACACACACACTCAGGGAGTCTGGTTCTTTTCTTTACCGCAGTACTGTGTGTGTATTTGAGTTGGCAGATATTTATTAAATGGTTTATGATGAAGTGCAGGACGGATCTCCGCAGGCCTGTGATTGGTCGTTCTCTTATTTCCTGTCTGATTTCCTGTGACGCTGAAGTACTGTGAGTGTGAAGCTGTTTCCAGTGGCGTTCCTGCAGACTCAGACTAGTGTTGAGCAGACTCCAGGTCCTGTGTGTCCCTCTGTGTGTCTGAAGCGGGAGCGCTGCTGTCGCTTGTGTTTCGGGCTTTTCCTCAGGATCTTCACAGAATCTCATTAAATTCTTCATCATCACCATCTCCTGTTCCTCTTCTGTGTCTCTGCATGAGTCTGCTGTGATTCTCCACAGAAACGCACTGAGATCAGTCTTAATGAAGGAGATGATGAGGTGTGTATGCTGGTTTAAAAGGCTGACTGTAGACACCTCTGATTAATCTACAGTCAGCGGAGAGCAGCTAATTTCTGAAGCCCTCATTCAGCTAACCTAGCCATTGATTAATTCATTATTTCCCTGTTGTCTGATCTCAGTAAATCATGATGTTCACAGGTTTGACTATTGGGAAACTCATTTTAATACTCGGCGGTCCTGTAATCAGACCATAAGACACCTGAATAACAGGTTAACCCTAACACATGCTAATAACACGGCACCGTCAGCAGGAGTGCAGGAATGTCCGCCAGCATCTCTCATAAGAGCAGTGTTGCCCTCCGCCGATATAAAGTGTAACGCTGTTGCGATCCCTCAGTTTGGAAGCGAGCTGCTGTAAGTGTGTTCGTCCACTGGGTGTCGCTGTAGCGCCGTGTGACTGAAGTACCTGTGTGTGTGACTGAAGCTGGACAGGTGAAGCAGTTTGGCCAAACTGAAGAGGACCATTGCCCATGCAGGAGAGAGAAAAGCACCGAACCGTGTTTAATTTAAGTGCGCTTCCACAATCCACTCAAAGTGCTCTATATTAGGGCCAGTAATGCTGGGATGTGCTAATAGTTCATCTTTAATAATAATAATACTTTAGATGAACTCGTTAATTAACCAAAATACAGCTGTTCTCTCCCCCATTTCAGTATAACACTCTCTCACTGTTTGACCAAACTCAAGCATGACTTTATATACTGTTACAGCCTTTTACAAAGGAAATCTTTACCATTTTAGTACAATTAAAACCATTTTTCATGCACTTTTAAATAAATTAACAGTACAAGAATAGACTTATAATTTATTTACAATATAACGATAACACACAAACAAAATAAATGCACAATGACGGATTTTTTTTACCTTTATTATAGACACACACGGTCCAAAACAAACAAACAACTATGAAGAGAACGTAACTGCACAAATGAACGCACATATCAACTCCGCAGCGGGGCACCATCTCGGTTGCTCAAAAAATGTATTAATATTTATTTAACAATATTAACAAACTGAGTGTAAGATATATATATATATATATATATATATATATATATATATATATATATATATATATATATATATATATATATATATATATATATATATATATGTTGTTAAATACATTTTAAAAATTCACTCCATAACGATCGCAATAAAACAAACATGTGACCTAATTATTTTCCGTGTAGCCGTGTACATCATGTAATTATACTTGATGCAAGTTGCAGCTCTGTGCCCGGGGAAAGACAACAGCAGTCTAGAGCCGAGAAGAGGAAAAGTACAAGATGAATGGCGCTTCACTTTCAGGTAACTTCCGTCCATCAGTCTGGAAAACATTTATTTTGGTTGTTCTAGTGGTTTCACTGTATTATTTATTCATTATTATAAAGTTATGTACTATATAATTCTCTGCAGTTCTCATTGTTTATAGTTTTGTCTATTCCTACACGCTGCTGTTGTTATTGCGTGTATCACTGCAATGATAATTAAGTCTCTTTAGTCTTTACATCAGTGCATTGGTGTGTTTCATTGTTCTACATGACTATATGAAATAACAAAACTGACTTATTTCTGAAAGATCAATCATGTAAAATGGGTCAAATCACTGTAAGCCACAGGCCAGAAACCCTGTTTATTGAATGAATTCATTATTGAGTATTTTTTCTGAATGTTAACAGTGTTTGTTTAAAAGTATACTCATTAATTCCTAAAAACCACAAATGTGTTTGATTTATTCTGACAGCAGGGCTCAGCTTTTGTTAAATCCACATGTTGGTTGTAGTTTAGACACATGATGAGGACTGCTGGACTAGTCCACTGTATTAATGGTGTGTCATGAGTTTTCTTTAAATGTCTGATTTCTTCTGTATTGTACATGCAGGTTCAATGCTGAAATTTTCTCCCAAAAGACGAAGAGGTGTCCTGATCCATCACTGCTCCAGAGACACCAGCAGCTGCACAGGTACAGACACAGCATGCAGCACCGAGGACCATTCATCTCTGCAGGTACAGAGAGGGCTTATTCCTTTTGTAAATGTTGGAAATTAGGAATGCTCTGCAGAACACTGTTTATTTTGATGTAAGCTATTATTTTGCAATAATAATTTCGCATAGGGCGCCCTTTAGGCCCACAGCGGCCCTGGGCAAGGCACCACGGAGTTAGATTTGTTTCTTTATTATTCAGTCAAAAATATTCAGTTTTAAAGAAAAAATAAGAACGTAGTAATTAAAAAATAAAAGATTTCAAATAAAAAAACTCGTTTAATTAAACTTTTGTCAATGATAATAAAATATTTTGGATTGCAAAGAATAAGCTATTGTCCTGCTATGCAGTTACCACAATGTTCATTGCGCACTCGTTCATTTTGCTCTCTGTTCTGCTGTCATTATTTGCACATGTAGAATCTTTGCTTGTGAGTTGAAAAGTTTTGAACCCATGTGTGCTGAGGTTAATTTTGTGTCTTTATTATTCAAACAAACATGAAGTTTTTGACAAATGAGGTACAATGCAATTAAAAAATAAAAGATTTCAAATAATAAAAAACATTTATTAAAATGCACACTGCAAAAAATGAACTATTGCCATTTTATGCAGTTACCACCAGATTAATTCATTGTGTACGTGCTCATTCATTCTTTGCTTGCGAGTTGAGCGGGTTCTCAGTGGGCGGGTTCTTCTGAAACACCTTATTCTATTGGTCAATCTTGATTGAGGTCACATGTTGGCCACGCCCAATACATTTCCACGCGATTGGACTGAACTCCCTTCAGTGACGAGCGAGCAACAGGTCTTCACGGTAAGTTTACAGAAACTGTGTAATAACTTGTTTTACCATCCACATTTCCTATCTGATGATGTAACGACTGCTAGTATTAAACTCCGTGCAGTCAGTGATATTGATGCACACTCTTGATTGGCTAACTTTAGCTGTTGGCCATCAGTAGTGTACAGCTGCAAAGGGCGACGCAAGGCCAGTGTATTTTGGGAAATATACATTGATGTACCATTAAAGTCAGGCGTTTTGTCAGTAGATGATGGCCCGGTGTACAGTATGTCTGCTAACAGACTGTGATTATTATCAGCAGCCCGTTGATCTTCAGTTAGTTTCCACTCAAGAGCTACTGTCTTATTGAACTGGAGCATCGTATTCATTCTCCACTGTTAGAAAATGTGGTAACTTGGTGTATGTATATTTCATTACGAACGTGACATATATATATATATATTTAGTATATTTCGTTTCGTGTATGAACGTTAGTTCATACATTAGTTAACTTGAATTAACCATCAACTATTTAAACTATTGTTAAGCAATAATGAATCTTTGTTCATGTTAACTAAACGTATTAATGCATCAGTTAAATAATTATGGTGAACGAGTTTGTTTAGCATAAGCTTTATTAATGTTCTTACTCATGTTCTATTGTATCTCCTTACATTAACAGCTTGATGTAATTAGCCAATGTTTATGGACACATACAATAATGTATTTGTTCACTGATTAGATAACAGAATTAAATAAACAACGTTTATTCAGTAATACTAAATCTTTGTTAACCTAAACTTATACAAATAGTAATGTGTTACTTAATGCAGGTAACAAGCAAATACTGAGCGACTCTCGTTCTTCAACAGGCAGGTTATTCATGTTTGGGGACTTTTTACTAACATGATTTATCTCTAGTAAAGCGTTAGTTAAGGGAATTAGGAACATTGTTGTAAAGTGTACACTACTTCTACACGTTACATTTGTAAACTGTTTACTGCTTTCCCACTAACCCAACATTATAACTGATGTGTTACTAACGTCTTTGGGTTTATGACAAAGCAGGGATTGATGATTTTACTGGACCTGAAAATCAGTACTACAGGTCCCTTACTACGATGCAGAACAGTGAGAACATATGAAGAACGAGAACTTTGTGAAAATTATATTAGTAAAGAGTTAACGCTGGAGAGGTGCACTCTTCACAATAAGGTTTCTGATTCCCTTAAATAACGCTTATTTACTAAGTGATAACCCATGTTAGTAAAGAGTTTACAAATGTTAGTAACACATTATACAATGTTAAAGTCGTTTTGAAAACAGGGCAGTTTGCAGGTGACCTGCACTATATCATTTGTTTAGGCTTTACTGCAAATATTTATTTATATATATATATATATATATATATATTGGTCTTTAAAGGAACTGTCATAAATCAGTTGTACAGTGACAACAATACATGGACACGAGAAATATGTGAATACAAATATTACATGAATCAGAACAATTTTTCATCTGTTTCCTCAATTTATCCTTACAGGGTGGTCACTTTGTCTTAGCAGGTGTAAAACATCTGCGCTGACTCCTCAGACGTCCACATCTGCGCTGACTCCTCAGACGTCCACATCTGCACTGACTCCACAGACGTCCACATCTGCGCTGACTCCTCAGACGTCCACATCTGCGCTGACTCCACAGACGTCCACATCTGCGCTGACTCCTCAGGCGTCCACATCTGCGCTGACTCCTCAGGCGTCCACATCTGCGCTGACTCCACAGACGTCCACATCTGCGCTGACTCCTCAGGCGTCCACATCTGCGCTGACTCCGCAGACGTCCACATCTGCGCTGACTCCGCAGACGTCCACATCTGCATTGACTCCTCAGGCGTCCACATCTGCATTGACTCCTCAGACGTCCACATCTGCGCTGACTCCTCAGACGTCCACATCTGCGCTGACTCCTCAGACGTCCACATCTGCGCAGACTCCTCAGACGTCCACATCTGCGCTGACTCCACAGACGTCCACATCTGCGCTGACTCCTCAGACGTCCACATCTGCGCTGACTCCACAGACGTCCACATCTGCATTGACTCCTCAGACGTCCACATCTGCGCTGACTCCACAGACGTCCACATCTGCATTGACTCCTCAGGCATCCACATCTGCGCTGACTCCTCAGACGTCCACATCTGCGCTGACTCCTCAGGCGTCCACATCTGCATTGATTCAATTCAATTCACCTTTATTTGTATAGCGCTTATACAATGTAGATTGTGTCAAAGCAGCTTCACATAAAAGGTCACAGTAAATAGGAACAGTGTAGTTCAGTTTGTAGTGTTTAAGTTCAGTTCAGTTTAGCTCAGTTCAGTGTGGTTTAATAATCACTACTGAGAGTCCAAACACTGAAGAGCAAATCCATCGATGCGCAGCTCTACAGATCCTGAACCATGCAAGCCAGTGGCGACAGCGGAGAGGGAAAAAAAACTTCACTAAAGGCGGAAGTGAAGAAAAAAAACCTTGAGAGAAACCAGGCTCAGTTGGGCACGACCATTTTAATTTCTCCGCTGGCCAAACGTCTTGTGCAGAGCTGCAGTCTCAGTGGCGGAGGCTGGAAGCTGGCCTCAGCGAAGACTCGTCTGTCTCTGGAGCGTCATAGGAATCAGTCTCATGTTCTCCACTCCTCCATGACCATCGCAGTAGCTGCTCAGGATTCGGCCAGGTCCAGGATATGGAAACCTTGGGATCATCTCGTCGTTGGTCTTGGATCGAATCAGTGACTCTGCATAGTCTGGGGGCCTCGGGAAGAGTATCCCCAGGTGGAAATGGAGAATAAAGAAAATAATTAGCGTAGCTGATGTTCACAGTGTATATCAGCAAGATGCATAACCTGTGTGGAAGCCCCCTAAGTGGTGCACTAAGTGTATGCTTTACTGAACAGATAGGTCTTTAATCTAGTTTTGAATTGGGAGAGTGTGTCTGAGCCTCGGACGTTATCAGGAAGGCTATTCCAGAGTTTAGGAGCTATAAATGAGAAGGCTCGACCTCCTTTACTCGACTTTGCTATTCTAGGTACTACCAGAAGCCCTGAGTTTTGAGATCTTAAAGAGCGAGTTGGATTGTAGCGAGACAGAAGATTGGTTAGATAAACAGGAGCTCGATTATTTAAAGCTTTATATGTAAGAAGCAATATTTTAAATTCAATACGAAACTTAACAGGCAGCCAGTGTAAGGAGGATAAAATTGGGGTGATGTGATCAAATTTTCTAGACCTGGTAAGAACTCTGGCAGCTGCATTTTGTACTAATTGAAGTTTGTTAATAGAGGATGCTGGGCAGCCAGCAAACAGTGCATTACAGTAGTCCAGCCTAGAAGTCATAAAAGCATGGACTAGCTTTTCTGCACCTGAGATGGATAGCATACTTCGTAACTTAGCGATATTTCTCAGATGAAAGAAAGCAGTTTTTGTGACATGGGATATATGATTTTTAAAAGTTAAATTGCTGTCTAATATGACACCCAGATCTTTTATAGTAGAGCTAACGCTAACTTTGTATCCCTCTAATTGTAGGTTGAGTTGTGAGATCTGCTGTGTACAGGATTTAGGCCCAATAAGTAATAATTCTGTTTTGTCTGAGTTTAAGAGAAGATAATTGTTGGTCATCCAGTCTTTAACATCTTTAATACACTCAGTTAGCTTGGACAGATTAGACGTCTCGTCAGGTTTAGTTGAAATATATAATTGAGTATCATCTGCATAGCAGTGAAAGCTGATCCCATGTCTTCTAATAATGTCTCCCAGGGGTAGCATGTATATTGTAAACAGTAAAGGGCCTAAAACTGATCCTTGAGGCACCCCGTATTTTACTGGGCTGATTTGTGAAGGCTGTCCATTAATATTCACAAACTGGTAACGGTCAGATAAGTATGACTTAAACCATTGTAGGGCATGTCCCTGGACACCTGTAGACTTTAAGCGATTAATAAGGATACCATGGTCAATGGTGTCAAATGCCGCACTAAGATCGAGTAGAACTAATAGCGAGATGCACCCTTGGTCAGCAGCTAAGAGTAAATCGTTGGTTATTTTCACTAATGCAGTTTCTGTACTGTGATGAGCTCTGAAACCTGACTGAAACACTTCAAAAACATTGTTGGTCTGCAGAAAGGAGCATAATTGAGCAGAAACAACTTTTTCTAGTATTTTAGATATAAATGGAAGGTTTGAAATAGGCCTATAATTAGCTAAGTTGCTGGGGTCCAGTTGTGGTTTCTTAATAATAGGTTTAATAACAGCTAACTTGTAAGGATTTGGAACATGGCCTAAAGATAAAGAAGAGTTGATAATGTTAAGAAGAGGTTCTCCTATAACAGGTAGCAATTCTTTCAGTAACTTTGTTGGAATTGGGTCCAATATACACGTAGCTGATTTAGAGCTATTTATAATTTTGTCTAGCTCTTCCTGTTCTATGATTTTAAAGCACTGTAGGTTATTTAGATTCAGAGACGTGTTTACTGGATCTGAAGTATAAGGCGGTGCAGAAAGCTTAATATCTCCTATTTTCTGTCTAAAGCCTTCTATTTTATCACTGAAAAAATTCATGAAGTCATCACTACTAATTTGCGGTGGAACGTTTTGTTCCAAAGATGACCGATTATTTGTTAATTTAGCGATGGTGTTAAATAAGAATCTAGGATTGTTTTGATTATTTTCTATCAGTTTGCGGAGGTGCTCAGCCCTGGCAGATTTTAAAGCCCTCCTATAGCTGGACATACTGTCTTTGTATGCAATTCGAAAGACTTCTAAATGAGTTTTTTTCCATTTACGTTCCAGGGCACGGGCTGCTGTTTTGAGAGCGCGGGTATGACTATTATACCATGGTGTAGATTTATTCTCTCTAGCCTTTTTTAGTTTGATGGGTGCCACAGTATTTAGAGTGCTAGTAAAGATGGCATCCATACTGCTGGTTACTACATCAAGGTCATTTGTGTTTGCTGTGTGTGCTATTCGAAGTAGAGAAAGATCAGGTAAGTTATTTATAAATTCATCTTTAGTGGACGGAACAATAGTTCTGCTAGGGCGATATATCGGAGCGGATCTGCTAATTTCAGGTAAACACAGCTTATATAGTAGTAGGTAGTGGTCTGTAATATCATCACTTTGTGGTATAATGTCTACATTAGTGACCTCAATTCCATAAGACAGAATTAGATCTAGTGTATGCTTTAGGCGATGGGTTGGACCAATAACATTTTGCTTTATTCCTAGTGAGACCAGCAAGTCCGTAAACGCGAGCCCTAATGTGTCGTTAGCGTCATCTATGTGGATGTTAAAGTCTCCTACAATTAGTATTTTATCAGTTTTAACTAGTAAGTCAGAGATAAAATCAGAAAACTCTTTTAGAAAATTGACATAGGGTCCTGGAGGTCTATATATGGTGATTAGAGCGAGAGATAACATAGGTTTTTGCATAGTGTTTGGAAGGACAACATTAAGCGCTAGTACTTCAAAGGAGCTAAACATAAGTCCGTTTCTCTGATTAACATTAAGAATATCACTAAAGATTGACGCGACTCCACCACCACGACCAGTTTGACGAGCCTCATGTTTATATAAGAATCCTGGAGGAGTTGCCTCATTTAAACTAATATAGTCATTTTGTTTCAGCCAGGTTTCAGTGAGACAGAGTGCATTAAGATTGTTATCTGTTATTATTTCATTTATGATAAGTGCTTTAGGTGCTAGTGACCTGATGTTTAGGAGACCAAGCTTCATGAAATTTGTATTTTCACTTTTTAGTGTTTTTTCTGGTTTAATTCTTAATAGATTATTTCTGGAGCATACAGTACGTTTGTTTCTTGGTCTAATAATACTAGGAACAGACACAGTCTCTATGTGGTTAGCTAGGTATGCATTACTGTTATTTATGTGGGACGAATAGGAGTCTGTGTGGCTAAATTGTGAATTTTGTGAATTTTTACTTACTAGTCAGATAGAGCGAAGTGTTCTGGAGATGTTGTCCGACAGGAGTTCAGCTCCAGCTCGACTGGGGTGCAGCCCATCAGCGCGGAAAAGCCTAGGACGCTCCCAGAAAAGATTCCAGTTATTGGCAAAGAGCAATTTCTGTTCTTCACACCATGTTAATAGCCATTCATTCAGAGCAAAAAGTCTACTGAACCTTTCATTTCCTCGGCTGTAGGTAGGAAGCGGTCCAGAAACGATGATCTGCGTGGCGGGCGAAGTGCGTCGAACCGTCTCGATCAGGCTCCTGAAGTCCTTCTTCAGGATCTCCGTCTGCCGGAGCCCGGTGTCGTTCGTCCCCACGTGGAGGACGGCGGCACCGAGGCTCTCGGCAGCGCTCAGGATAGTAGGTATCTGTGCAGAAATATTCTTAACTCGGGCACCAGGGAAGCAGAAAGTGCGTACTTTGTTACCTTTGGATGAAGTGGAGCGGACGTGGCGGACGATTGAGTCGCCAATGATGGCAACATCGCGACCCGTCTCGCGGAGAGGGGCGAAGCGGTTCTCCGTGGGGATCTCGAACACCGGAGGAGGAGACGTTCTGCCCCGGGACCTGGCAAGCACCTTACGCGGCTGCACCCAGGGGCCGTGGTAGCCGGGTGTCGGCGTGAACGACGCCTGGGCGAACCGCGTCCTCGGTGCGCTGGGCCTGGACAGAGAAACACGCGGGGTTGAAGAAACTGGGAGATTGTCGTTGTATCGGACACTTACCTCAGACGAGCGAGTACGGGTTAAGAGCAGTGCTCTGATGCCCTCTCGCTTCGTCTCCAGCGAGCGAATCTGGGACTCCACCGCTTCCAGCTCCAGCTCCAGCTCCAGCGCCTCCATCGATGCCTCTCCTGCACTCAAGGACAGACACGCAAGCGACATTATACAAGGTGAAGAGCAAAGCCAGAAAGTGAGAAAATTAGTGAGTGAAAGAGGTTGGTAGCTTTAGCTGACCAGCGGTGCTAGCAGGCTAAAGCTACAAACACCAAGCGGATGCTCGAGAGACAGAACGTTTAAAAGTAGATTTGTTTGTATGAGTGTGTTAGGGGATTGTTCACCCCAAGTAGGAGAGATAAATATTTAGTGAATGAGGAGGTATTTTATGATAAAATGTAAATTGCGAATCTAAACTCCAAACAAACGCAGCGAACTCCAAACAAACGCAGCGAAGCTACCGTCCAGTGACAGTGACGTCACTCGAGCATGCACTCGAGCATCTGCATTGACTCCTCAGACATCCACATCTGCATTGACTCCTCAGACGTCCACATCTGCGCTGACTCCTCAGACGTCCACATCTGCGCTGACTCCTCAGACGTCCACATCTGCGCTGACTCCTCAGACGTCCACATCTGCGCTGACTCCACAGACGTCCACATCTGCATTGACTCCTCAGACGTCCACATCTGCGCTGACTCCTCAGACGTCCACATCTGCATTGACTCCTCAGGCGTCCACATCTGCGCTGACTCCTCAGACGTCCACATCTGCATTGACTCCTCAGACGTCCACATCTGCGCTGACTCCTCAGACGTCCACATCTGCGCTGACTCCTCAGACGTCCACATCTGCATTGACTCCTCAGACGTCCACATCTGCATTGACTCCTCAGACGTCCACATCTGCGCTGACTCCTCAGACGTCCACATCTGCATTGACTCCTCAGACGTCCACATCTGCGCTGACTCCTCAGACGTCCACATCTGCGCTGACTCCTCAGACGTCCACATCTGCATTGACTCCTCAGATGTCCACATCTGCGCTGACTCCTCAGACGTCCACATCTGCGCTGACTCCTCAGACGTCCACATCTGCGCTGACTCCTCAGACGTCCACATCTGCGCTGACTCCTCAGACGTCCACATCTGCATTGACTCCTCAGACGTCCACATCTGCGCTGACTCCTCAGACGTCCACATCTGCGCTGACTCCTCAGACGTCCACATCTGCGCTGACTCCACAGACGTCCACATCTGCATTGACTCCTTAGATGTCCACATCTGCGCTGACTCCTCAGACGTCCACATCTGCGCTGACTCCTCAGACGTCCACATCTGCGCTGACTCCTCAGACGTCCACATCTGCGCTGACTTCTCAGACGTCCACATCTGCATTGACTCCTCAGACGTCCACATCTGCGCTGACTCCTCAGACGTCCACATCTGCATTGTCTCCTTAGACATCAACATCTGCACTGACTGACCACAGACATTTATTCACTGAACTCCTCAATCACCTCCTGATGTATGTTGGATTATTTTCTGGTGTTGTGTCGGATTTGGAAACACATTAGCATTTACTGTGACAGCAGCAGATTTTGACTTGTTATAAATGATTATAAATAATTCTTTATTTGAAAGTTTTGTATATGTTTATTGTTTCCCTTTCTGCAATAAAGGAATATAAACAGGTCCTTGGTAATCATTTAATAAGTCAGACAGTTTTATTTGTCCGTTTATTTTGCATTAAAGAAATATAAATTGTTGTTTTTTTATTTTATTAATTCAGCTAAAACATTTCCCAGTTGTAGCATTAAACAACAAAAATACTGCAACATAAATGGGATAATACACTTTACTACAGTACAGTAAAGCACTATAGCATGTGTCTATATAAATTAGATTTTTATGTGGAAGGAATGTGTAGATACGTTTCATTTAGTAGTGCATTTGCTAATATGTACACATTTTACATAGGTGTGTTTAAGTAATAATACAATATTAGTATGGAAAAATGCCTGTCAGCTATCATTTTAATATCTATAATCTGAATCGGCACCTTTTAAAAATGAGCTTACAGTCCATCTCATGATATATATTACGTTTTCGCGTGATTGGACTGGACTCCCTGCCGTGACCAGAGCGAGCAACAGGTCCTCTTCAAGGTAAGTTAACTGAAACTGTATAATAACTTGTTTTACCATCCACATTTCCCATCTGATAATCAGAATCAGAAAGAGCTTTATTGCCAGGTATGTTCACACATACTAGGAATTTGTTTTCGTGACAGAGCTTCTACAGTGCAACAGGATTACAGAGACAGGACAAAAAACAGATCATAAATATATTTAAAAATAGAAGTAAGTAGTGAGTGCAAATATACAGATTGACAAGTGTATGTACATGTTTATTACTATATACAACGTTATATGTGCAGCTGTTATGTGCAAATTGGCATGTAAAGTGTGTTGTTAAATAAGTGTATATGTGTATAAAAGTGTATATCAGTAGTGATGTTGGCTCCACAATTATTATCATCAAGTGTTCATGAGATGGATTGCCTGAGGGAAGAAACTGTTTCTGTGTCGGGCTGTTCTGGTGCACAGTGCTCTGTAGCTCCGACCAGAAGGTAAAAGTTCAAAGAGGCAGTGTGCTGGGTGTGAGGGGTCCAGAGTGATTTTGGCAGCCCTTCTGCTCGCTCTGGATAAGTACAGTTCTTGGGGAGTAGGAAGGGTTGTACCAGTGATTCGCTCAGCAGTCCGAACTATTCGACGTAGTCTTTGGAGATCGTATTTAGTAGCTGAGCTAAACCAGACAGTTATTGATGTGCAGATGACTGATTCAATGATGGAGGTGTAGAACTGTTTCAGCAGCTCCTTTGGGAGGTTAAACTTCCTCAGCTGACGAAGAAAGTACAGCCTCTGTTGAGCTTTTTGTCTGTTTTGAGCTGTTGAGTGTCCCACTTCAGGTCCTGAGAGATGGTGGTGCCCAGGAACCTGAATGACTCCACTGCTGCCACAATGCTGTCCATGATGCTCAGTGGGGGGAGAGCAGGGGGGTTTCTCCTGAAGTCCACTATCATCTCCACTGTTTTGAGCGTGTTGAGCTCCAGGTTGTTGTGGCTACACCAGACAGCCAACTCCTTAACCTCCAGTCTGTAAGCAGACTCGTCACCGTCCTGAATGAGGCCGATAAGTGTGGTGTCGTCTGCAAACTTCAAGAGCTTCACAGAGGAGTCTTTTGATGTGCAGTCATTCGTGTACAGGGAGAAGAGCAGTGGGGAGAGGACACACCCCTGGGGGGCGCCAGTGCTGATTGTGCGGATGCTAGATGAGAATTTTCCCAGCTTCACCAGCTGCTGCCTGTCCGTTAGGAAGCTGTTGATCCAATGACAGACAGAGGTGGGCACAGAGAGCTGAGTTAATTTGGGCAGGAGAAGTTTTGGGATGATAGTGTTAAACGCCGAGCTGAAGTCAACAAACAAGATCCTCACAGCTACGCTACGCTACGCTAATTATTTTCTTTATTCTCCATTTCCACCTGGGGATACTCTTCCCGAGGCCCTCAGACTATGCAGAGTCACTGATTCGATCCAAGACCAACGACGAGATGATCCCAAGGTTTTTTATATCCTGGACCTGGCCGAATCCTGAGCAGCTACTGTGATGGTCATGGAAGAGTGGAGAACATGAGATGGATTCCTGTGACGCTCCAGAGACAGACGAGTCTTCGCTGAGGCCAGCTTCCAGCCTCCGCCACTGAGACTACAGCTCTGCACAAAAGTTTGGCCAGCGGAGAAATTAAAAATGGTCGTGCCCAACTGAGCCTGGTTTCTCTCAAGGTTTTTTTTCTTCACTTCCGCCTTTAGTGAAGTTTTTTTTTTCCCTCTCCGCTGTCGCCACTGGCTTGCATGGTTCAGGATCTGTAGAGCTGCGCATCGTTGGATTTGCTCTTCAGTATTTGGACTCTCAGTAGTGATTATTAAACCACACTGAACTGAGCTCAACTGAACTGAACTTAAACACTACAAACTGAACTACACTGTTCCTATTTACTGTGACCTTTTATGTGAAGCTGCTTTGACACAATCTACATTGTATAAGCGCTCTACAAATAAAGGTGAACTGAATTGAATCACATAGGTCCCTGGTCTGTCTAGGTGTTGCAGAGCATAATGCAGTCCCATATTTACTGCATCATCCACAGACCTGTTTGCTCTGTAGGCAAACTGAAGAGAGTCCAGTGAGGGTTCAGTGATGTCCTTCAGGTGGGCCAGCACCAGTTTTTCAAAAGACTTCATGACCACAGATGTTAGCGCCACCGGTCTGTAGTCATTTAGTCCTGTAAGTTTGGGTTTCTTTGGGATGGGGATGATGGTAGAGCGTTTGAGGCAGGAGGGCACTTCACACAGCTCCAGTGATCTGTTGAAGATCAGGGTGAAGATGGGGGCCAGTTGGTCAGCACAGGACTTTAAACAGGCTGGTGTTATAAATCTGGGCCTGGTGCTTTTTTCCTCTTCTGTTTCCGGAAGACCTGGCGCACCTCGTCTTCGTTAAACTGTAGGGCAGGTATGAGGGAGGCGGGGGGTGGTGGAGGTGTTAATGGTGGCGTGAAGAGCAGTTCAGAGTGGGTGTGGGGGGTTTTCTCAAACCGGCAGTAAAACTCATTCAGGTCGTTTGCAAGTCGTTCATTGTCTACAGTGCTGGGGGATGGTGTCTTGTAGTTTGTGATGTTCTTCAGACTTTTCCACACGGATGCTGAGTCGCTGGAAGAGAACTGACTCCTTAGTTTCTCAGAATAGTTCCTTTTTGCGACTCTGATCTCCTTTTCCAGTGTGTATTTGGCCTGCTTATACAAGGCCCTATCCCCATTCCTGTAAGCAACCTCCTTGGCCTGACGTAGCTGTCTGAGTTTTACAGTGAACCATGGTTTGTCATTGTTGTATGTGAGTTGAGTCCTGGTAGGAATGCACACGTCTGCACAGAAACTGATATAAGATGTTACAGTCTCTGTGAGCTCATCCAGATCGTTTGCAGCAGCTTCAAAAACACTCCAGTCAGTGAGGTGGAAACAGGCTTGTAGATCCCGCTCTGTTTCGTTAGTCCATCTTTTCACAGATCTTAATACAGGTTTGGCTGTTTTCAGTTTCTGCCTGTAGGTTGGAATGAGATGAATCAAACAATGGTCAGAGTGTCCCAAAGCTGCTCGTTGGACGGAGCGGTATGCATCCTTTATTGTGGTATAGCAGTGATCCAGAATATTTCTGTCTCTTGTGGGACATGTAACATGCTGTCTATATTTTGGCAGTTCACGGGACAGTTTTGCTTTGTTAAAATCCCCGAGAATGATTAAAACAGAGTCCGGGTGTTGTTGCTCGATCACCGTGATCTGATCAGCTAGTTTCTGTATCGCCAGACTCGCGTGCGCGAGCGGAGGAATGTAAACACTGACGAGGATGAACGAGCAGAACTCGCGCGGGGAGTAAAAAGGCTTACAGTTAATAAACAGTGCTTCGAGATCTGGACAGCACATCTTCTTTAAAACTGTTACATCTGTACACCACCTTTCATTGATGTAAAAGCACGTCCCGCCACCGCGTGATTTCCGCGTTGATTCTTCGTCGCGATCCGCTCTGAACAGCTGATAGCCCGGTAGGTGAAGCGCGTTGTCCGGTATGGTGTCGTTCAGCCAGGTTTCCGTGAAACACAGAGCAGCTGAATGCAGAAAATCCCTGTTTGTCTGAGAGAGCAGAATGAGTTCGTCTATTTTGTTGGGTAGAGAGCGGAGATTTGCTAGATGGATGCTAGGCAGCGCGGTCCGAAATCCGCGCTGTCTGAGTTTCACCAGCGCGCCTGCACGCTTTCCTCGTCTGCGCACTTGAAAGCGTTTGAGTAGCACCGCGGCTCCGCCGACTACAATGTCCAACAGAACATCAGATAAACACTACTGCAGAGTACGACACGGAGGCTGCCATCGTCATCGGTGCCATCTTGGATTATGTAAGGACTGCTAGTATTAAACTCTGTCTAGTCAGTGATATTGATGAATACTCACTCGACTCACATTAGATAAAATACATGCAAGATAGCTATATATTTTTCATGTACACCATCATGTGTCATGTGTATATATATATTGTGGTAATTGCATAGCAGGACAATAGTTTATTTTTTTGCAATCCAAAATATTTTATTATCATTGACATAAGTTTTTTAATTAAACGTGTTTTTTATTTTAAATCTTTTATTTTTTAATTACTATGTTCTTATTTTTTCTTTAAAACTGAATAATTTTGATTAAATAATAAAGAAACAAATCTAACTCCCTAAGGCACCACATTCACAAGCCCGCGAAAAAACAAGCAACAGAAGCAAAGTCGTTGATAGGACTACATTTCCCAGAGTTCATAGCGCGGAGAACACGGAAGTGCCGTCGATCGGTTCACAGTGAAAGTGCAGCTGTGGAAAATGCGGTAAAACATCGACAAAACACTTGCATTCACACGAATAATTCAGTTTTATGGTATTCGCTTTAACACTTAACCGACAGCAAGTCTAAACATCTTTCTTCTGCATGTAAATCCGTGTCGTGTGTCGTGTTTACGGTCGGCTCGTCGCGTTTCTGCAGTTCAAACTAATGATCACTGTAAAGCTAATTCTGCTGAAGGGAAAGGGTATTTAAAGCCTGACAGTCCAAACCTTCAACACCTGACATCTCCTACAATCACAACAACTTAAAATGGCGTGTTCGCTGATCAGATATGTGATGTTGTGTGTGTGTGTGTGTGTGTGTGTGTGTGTGTGTGTGTGTGTGTGTGTGTGTGTATGTATGTGTGTGTCATTGATGCTGCATCAGTTTCAGACCCAAACTATCATAAAGGGTCAGTTTACTGTGCATGAAGCCTGTTAATGTGCTGATAATCACCCGAGTCCGTGTTCAGAGTCTGTTTAACACTAAAGAATAACTGCACTGTGAGTCCTTAACAAAGATGCTCTGTGTGTGTGAGTTTGAGTTTGTAAATTCTCTCTCTCTGTCTCTCTCTCCTCTCTCCTCTCTCTCTCTCTCTCTCTCTCTCTCTCTCTCTCTGTGTGTGCGCACAGGTGTGTTTGAGCGAGACATGGTGCCTGAACATGGGAAGCAGCAGAAACGCTCACCGCAGCCATCCAACAGCGAGGCCGACGTGGACGGATCCTTTGTGTTTGAGGCGCAGGAGGCCTGGAAGGATTTCCACAACTCGCTGCGGCAGTTTTATGAGAACGGAGAGCTCTGCGACGTCACGCTGAAGGTGTGTGATGTTCCCCGCTGTGTTTACACTCAGGGCGTACTCACACTATGTACAGTGTCTTTGAACCGGGCCAAAGCACTCTTGTCCCCCCTCCCGTCTCCCCCGAAGGCCTGCACTCACATTACATTCGGGCCTGGGCACGCTTAGGTCATCGATGATGCGCTGGTCAGAGGCGCTCTCGCTCAGCACAGTGGACATTTCTTCAGTTATATCGTCGTTTACGTCATTTGATATGCAGCGACACGCAGTCAAATATTTCGCAGAACAGATCCGCCACTTTTGACGCTTATATAGAATCATGAAGTCCTGGTGCTGCAGGAATTATAAGGTTTGCTGAAGGTGCGAAGCTTTCGTGCAGTGAGGGGTTTGCGTCTTCAATAAACTACGGCAGTTTGCATTCATTGAGCAGTAAGAACTATTAATAAACGCATATGAAACAGTCCCTTAAAAGGCACGTCTCGCTTTCAGTTTTGGGCTTTGGCACGTTTTGCACTCACACACAAGTGTACCACGCCAAAGCCCAAGTGAACTGGGCTCTGGCACACCTCTTCCAACCGGGCCAGGGGCGGCCAAGTAAACTGTGCCTGAGCCCGATTCAGAGCACTCACACTTCTCAAACGATCCGGGAAACAGGCCTGGGCACGGTTCGTATAGCATAGTGTGAGTAGGCCCTTACTCAGATCTGACAGACCAGCGTTTCTGCATCAGCTCTCAGCCGGGGTTCATGTACAGCGCTGTATGAGGAGCAGAGTGCACTACACCCTATAGCCTATAGGGGGCGCTTTAACTGTAAACCGAGAATATAAACTTATGACTCTATAAAGGGCTTATTAACATGAAGCTGAGGGTGTAGAGGTGCTGGTACACACACACACACACACACACACACACACACACACACACACACACACACACACACTCAGTATGGTGAACACAGCAGATCTGTTCAATGATAATCCTTCATTAACACAGGCTGTGTGGACCGAATGCTAACTGTGTTTTTGTTTTTCCCCAAAGGTGGGGAACAGGCTCATACCATGTCACAAGCTGGTTCTGGCCTGCGTGGTACCGTATTTCCGTGCCATGTTCCTGTCCGACATGGCTGAGGCCAAACAGGACCTGATTGAGATCCGTGATTTTGACGCAGACGCCATCCAGGACCTGGTGCGGTTCGCCTACAGCTCACGGCTGACGCTGACTGTAGATAACGTGCAGCCGCTGCTGTACGCCGCCTGTATCCTGCAGGTGGAGCTGATCGCCCGAGCCTGCTGCGAGTACATGAAGGCGCACTTCCACCCCTCCAACTGCCTGGCCGTGCGCACCTTCGCCGAGAGCCATAACCGCGTGGACCTGATGGACATGGCCGACCGCTATGCCTGCGAGCACTTCAGCCAGGTGGTGGAGTGCGAGGACTTCATCTGCGTCTCTCCGCAGCACCTGAAGACGCTGCTGGCCTCCAGCGACCTCAACATCCAGGCGGAGACACAGGTGTACAACGCTGCGGTCAAGTGGCTCCGAGCAAACCAGAAGCACCATGCCATCTGGCTGGACCAGATCATGGCTCAGGTGAGGGGGTCAGTGGGTCGAGGGTAAGGTAAGGGGGCCATGGTCAGGAGAAGAGCTCAGGTGAGGGGGTTGGGAGTAAGATGAGAGGGTCAGGGGGCAGGTTTCCAAGGACATGTTAGTACATAAGGCCACACAACTCTTGAGTTATCCTGCTGAAACATGAAGCATGATGAATATATTAATGTGCTACCTGAAGAGTCCGTCAGGTGTTTGCTCAGATGAACAGGTGTTCTCGCTTCCCCTCAGGTGCGTCTCCCACTACTGCCTGTGGAGTTTCTGACCGCCACTGTGGCCAAAGAGGAGATGATCAAAGCCAGTCTGAGCTGCAGAGACCTGCTGGATGAGGCCCGCAACTACCACCTGCACCTGAGCAACAAGAGCGTACCTGACTTCCAGTACTCAGTGCGCACGACGGCCCGCAAACACACTGCTGGTCAGGGCTTTACCTATTCCACATGTCTCACCGTCTCACCTGTTCACCTGTCTCACGTTTCACCTCTCAACTGTCTCGTTCACCTGTCTCACCTGTTCCACCTCTCACCTGTCTCACATGTTTCACCTCTCATCTGTCTCGTTCACCTGTCTCACCTGTTCCACCTCTCATCTGTCTTGTTCACCTGTCTCACCTGTTCCACCTCTCATCTGTCTCGTTCACCTGTTCCACCTCTTGTCTGTCTCGTTCACCTGTTCACCTGTCTGTTTGCCTGACTCACCTGTTTCACTTGTTCACCTGTCTCACTTGTCCTCTGCTGTGCCGCCTCCTCCACAGGTGTGCTGTTCTGTGTGGGGGGTCGGGGTGGTTCCGGAGACCCGTTCCGCAGCATCGAGTGCTTCTCCATCAGTAAGAACAGCTGGTTCTTCGGGCCTGAAATGAACAGCAGACGCAGGCATGTGGGAGTCATCTCAGTGGCAGGTGAGGAAGAGGCGGCGGGCAGGTGAACCATGACAACAGACACCAACACTGCAGTGCAGGCGTAGGTCATCCAGGGGCTAGGGCTAGTGTAGCACTGGGGCTTAGGGTAAGCATAGCACTGAGTGAAGGAGTGAATCAGTGAGCGAGTGAAACAATGAATCAGTAAACGAGTGAATCAATGATTGCGTGAATTATTTAATGAGTGAATCATTGAATGAGTGAATCAGTGAACAAGTGAATCATTGAATGAGTGAATCAGTGAGCGAGTGAATCAGTGAGCGAGTGAATCAGTGAGCGAGTGAAACAATGAATCAGTAAACGAGTGAATCAATGATTGCGTGAATTATTTAATGAGTGAATCATTGAATGAGTGAATCAGTAAACAAGTGAATGAGTGAATCAGTGACCAAGTGAATCATTGAATGAGTGAATCAATGACCGAGTGAATCAGTGAACGAGTGAATCAGTGAATGACAACGTGTGAATGAGTGAATCAGTGATTGATTGAATCAATGAATTAGTGAATTAATGAATCAGTGAATGAGTGAATCAGTGAATCAGTGACTGGGTGAATCAATGAATTAGTGAATCAATGATTGAGTGAATGAGTGAATCAGTGACTGAGTGAATCAGTGAATGACTGAACGTGTGAATCTGAATGAGTAAATCAGTGATTGAGTGAATCAATGAATAAGTGAATCAACGAATCAGTGGATGAGTGACAGAGTGAATCAATGACTGAGTCGATCAATGAATGAATAAATCAATGATTAAGTGAATGAGTGAATCAGTGACCGAGTGAATCGGGGAATGAGTGAATCAGTGCTCTGCCTCTGGTGTGTGTGCAGGGAAGGTGTATGCGGTCGGTGGTCATGATGGTAATGAGCACCTGGGCAGCATGGAGATGTTCGATCCGCTCACTAACAAGTGGATGATGAGGGCGTCCATGAACACCAAACGGTACTGTGTGTGTGT
>NC_079455.1:46812358-46814858 GCF_903798145.1 Danio aesculapii | reverse complement strand
TTTGGGACTCTGTTCAGATTGACTCCTCTTTGGTTCTGTTAGTGCTGTTTTTAGCCCATTGACTTCCATTATAACCACATTTTTGGTTGCAGAGCCATGACAGCAGATAATCCTGCAGACATTACTCGCTAAACAAGTGTATTTCTACACACACACACACACACACACACACACACACACACTGTAATCTGCAGTTTTACTCCACTGAACTCCATACAGCTGCACAGGCCGATCTGAAGGGTTCATGCTGCACACTGATGATCAACAGTAGAGATGACACACGCTCTCTCTTAACCCCTACAGGTAAACCAGCAGCACTCAGGAACACATGATCATCTGCTGTCATGACTCTGAGATTAATAAATGTGATCATAATGGGGGCAAAAACAGCAGAAACATCTGCAAAGGGGAGTCAATCTGAACACAGTACTCAAGGGTGGATCTGTCTCCACCTGAAGGAGCTGATCTGGAGTCAGTGTTCAGGTCAGTTTCAGGTGATTCTCCCTCACAGAAGGTGTGTTTGAGGATCTGCTGGAGGTGTGTGTCCATCATGTGTTCAGCATCAGATGATCTGCTGATCTTTGGACTCTGATGGAGCAGAAAAAGGCCTTCAGACGGCAGCGCAGAGCAGAACCAGCGCAGACAGAGAGGATGATGGGAAGATAATCTGATGAAGGGGAAAAACAGCATCACATCGCGGAGATTCAGCATGCTAGTGTTGGCCCTGACCCTCGCCGGACTCCTGCACTACGGTAAGATCAGCATCTTCATAAGAGCTGCTTCCCATCATGCAGTGCTGTGTTTATCTGAGCTATATTTATAGACTTCCTCAAAGCTCTCCTTAAACTACTGAGCTCTCACTCCTGCTGTAGAGGACGACTCTGAGCAACATGTGTGATAAACTCTAGATATTTAGCACAGTACACAGTCCGGCCTGACATTACTCACACCAAATACTGACTCAAAGTTACTTAGTCAACCAGCCAGATTTACTCTGAGCAGAAATGACCCAGATCTCTCCCAGAAGACAAGACGGTGGTGTGTGAGAGGATCACTGCGGAAAACACACACCTCTTCAGCCTGAATGGAGGGGAAGTCTCAGCTGGACTGTTGTAGTGGCAAACAGAGCAAATATGTGTTGTGTTGAAGGTGTGTGTGTGTGTGTGTGTGTGTGTATGTGTGTGAGCGCGCGCTTCAACTTTATCTAACTGAAGAGGACTGAATGCTCTATGATGATCTTCAGTAGCATTTGCAGGTGTGTGTGTGTGTGTGTGTGCGTGTGTGTGTGTGTGTGTGTGTCGTGATTGAGTGTGTGCTCTCAGCGCTGTACAGGGTTACTGTGATCAAACGCTGATGTTGGAGATCTGAGCTGAGCTTTATGTGAAGCGTGTGATTGTTTATGAGGCTCATATGAGGAGGGTCAAACATTAGCAGCGCATGTGACGGCCATCTTACTGCGTTACATCGGTCATGAGGCTTTTATGATGGAGAATCTGCAGACTCTGCTCTATAGAGGAGATAATAAAACAATGCAGGACAGGAGAGCTGATCTGAGACAGACGCGGCCGTCACCACTGATCATGATCAGCTCAACAACACTGTGAGTGTGTGTGTGTGTGTGTCAGAGGAACAGGCATAACTCATCCACTGACCAACACTTAGCACACACACTCTCTCAAACACATTCTCTCTCACACACGGTGCGCACATAAACACACACACACACATTCTCACACACGGTGCACACATTAACACACACACATTCTCTGTCACACACGGTGCGCACATAAACACACACATATTCTCTGTCACACACGGTGCGCACATTAACACACACACATTCTCTGTCACACACGGTGCGCACATTAACACACACACATTCTCTGTCACACACGGTGCGCACATTAACACACACACATTCTCTGTCACACACGGTGCGCACATTAACACACACACATTCTCTCTCACACACGGTGGGGACATAAACACACACACACATATTCTCTGTCACACACGGTGGGCACATAAACACACACACACACATTCTCTCTCACACACGGTGGGCACATAAACACACACACACATTCTCTCTCACACACGGTGCGCACATTAACACACACACATTCTCTGTCACACACGGTGGGCACATAAACACACACACACACACACACACATTCTCTCACACACAAAACAAAAATAAATGAATAATAAAGACTCTACACTTCTGTGGCTCTTCACTCCTCTCTTCTTCTAAGTTATTTCTGATCATCATCATCCTCGTTTATTAGGTCGTGCATCACTTATATTCTCAGTAATCTAATAAACATCTGCTCTCCACTAGTGAAGCGTACAGTTATCCTCAGTACAGCTACATGGTTAAACTGATAATAAATAAACCTACAAGTGGACAGATTCTCTCTCACACACACACAGCAAGAGCTGCAGGAGTGAGAAACACACACATTATGTGTGTGTGTGTGTGTGTGTGTGTGTGTGTGTG
>NC_079455.1:46769858-46807358 GCF_903798145.1 Danio aesculapii | reverse complement strand
GCCGCATCATACACCAACTGGCCCAGCGGACAGCCGGACCTCTCGTAAGCACACCGACCTGGACAATGATCAGGATTAATTAATCAGTCTGCAGGATCTGTAATGTAGATCTGTGTGATGATGATGAAGGTGATGATGATGATGATGATGAAGGTGACGGTGATGATGGTAATGATGAAGGTGATGATGATGATGGTAATGATGATGATGAAGGTGATGTTGATGATGATGAAGATAATTATTGTGATTGAAGATTATGATGGATAGTGATGATGAAGATGATGATGATGATGAAGGTGATGATGATGATGGTAATGATGATGATGAAGGTGATGATGATGATGATGATGATGATGAAGGTGATGAAGATGGTGATGATTATGATGATGAAGGTGATGATGGTGATGATGATGATGATAATTATTGTGATTGAAGATTGATGGATAGTGATGATGAAGATGATGATGATGATGATGATGATGATGGTGATGATGATTATGATGATGAAGATGATGATGATGATGATGGTAATGATGATGATGATGATGATGATGATGATGATGATGATGGTGATGATGATTATGATGATGAAGGTGATGATGGTGATGATGATGATGATGATGATGATAATTATTGTGATTGAAGATTGATGGATAGTGATGATGAAGATGATGATGATGATGGTAATGATGATGATGATGAAGATGGTGATGATGATTATGATGATGAAGGTGATGATGGTGATGATGATGATGATGATGATAATTATTGTGATTGAAGATTATGATGGATAGTGATGATGAAGATGATGATGATGATTAGTGATGATGATGATAACTGAAACTGTGCTGCTTCACTCAGAGATAAAGCCAATGGCGTGTGCACCGCTATGATCAAGGAGTCAGGGGAGGATTATGGGAAATGGCGGACTCACGTGTGCCGGTACGAGCGGCCGTACATGTGCGAGAGAGCGCTGAACAGTAAGACCCTCTGTCTGAGATTAAAGGTGGTCCATCGCTCCTGATGTTCAGTGATGATGATGATGATGGTGCTCTGCTCTTCCTCAGCCATCTGTCCCGCCGGCTGGCTCAGTTTCTCCGGCAGCTGCTATTGGCTGGTCAGTAACCAGCACATGTTGACCAGCTGGTACCTGGCCCAGACCGAGTGCTTCAGCATGGGAGCAAACCTGCTGACCATCAAGAGGTGAGATGAGCTCCAACAGGTGCGCTCGGTTAGCTGGAGCAGGTGCTCATTATCGTGTGTGTGTGTGTGTGTGTGTGTGTGTGTGTTTAGTGAAGAGGAGCAGTTCTTCATTAATGCGCAGCTGCCTGACTTTCACCTGGTGGATATACCTGATCTGTGGATCGGTGTTTCAGGTGAGCAACACAACACACACTCTACAGCATCTCTCACCTGTGCACACTACAGCCAACAAGCAGAAGCATGCTTAACACACCTCTAAGTGTTCCAGTTCTGTGCGTATGCTCAGTGTGTTTTTGCACACTTCAGTTATCCAGATCTGCTTCTGGAGGCTTTCTCTGAGGAATATGCTCATCAGTAATGGACATGTCGTTCCTCTTCAGCTTGTCTTCAATGTTCTCAAGTGTTCTCCATCCAGCAGTGTTCACTCTCCAACGAGTGTTTCAGCCAATCTTCTGTCATCTGTAGCTCTTATGTGTTCAAGAACGCTGCCTTTAATGAGTTCTGATGTGTGACTCCATCAGATAAAGACCAAGACGGGACATTTCGGTGGGTGGACAACACTGCGATCGAGTTTTCAAACTGGAGCCCAAATTTCCCTCAGGATACACCAAAGCAGTGGGACTGCGGCCAGATCTACACCGGTGAGCTCCTCCTCTGACGCTGTCCTCTTCAGACAGATGATGTAAAGTAATCTGGTCAAACTGTTTTATTCTCGCCCGAAACAGGAAACTACGCTGGCAAATGGGAGAGCACCAACTGCTTTAAAAACCTCGGGTATATATGCAAGATGGCCGGCGGACAGAACGTGAAGCCCACCTCTGCTCCAGGTACAGCCGAGCTGAAGTGTGTGTTCAGACTGACTGAAGCTTTCAGTATCAGATGCTGGAGCTCAGTGAAAGAACATAACTCCTGCTGTAGTCCACACACAGGGCCAGACTCCTGTTCAGAGCTGTTACACAAACACTGATGTGTGGGGGTGGGGGTGGGTGGGTGGGGTTCTGCCTTTGTTTTGTGCATTCTTGTGTGTGTGCGCGAGTCTGCAAATGTTGTTGTGATAGTGTCTGTGTGCCATTGTGTTTCCTTTGCTGGTCTGACCACACACACACACACACACACACACACACACACACACACACACAGACAGAGGATGTGATGGGTGTGCTGGTGATGATGTCCTCAGAGCTGTTCTCCTCAGTGTGTTGGGTTTCTCCGCAGACTCTCACTGTGATGAAGGATATCTGCTCTTCCAGGACCACTGCTTTCACTTCGAGAGCGAATCCGTCAAGAACTGGCAGGATGCAGAAAACTACTGTGTGGCCCAGAACGGGCACCTGGTCAGCATCCAGGACCAGAAGACCATCAGCTTTCTGACAGGTGCGGCACGCCTGGGTTATTCACTTCACTGGGTTAAAAAAACAAAGCTGAATATCATATTCATATTCAATTTCGGGAATACATTTTGAAGTGTGTGTATGAGAGAGAGTGTGTGCGTACGAGTGTGTGCGCATGTGTGTGACGCTGTGTTATCTCTCCCGCAGCACACATGAGCAGGTCCTCCTGGGTGGGTCTGAATGATATTGAAAAAGAGGGCACGTTTGTGTGGACCGACGGGACTCCGGCTGTAAGCATCAGACTTTACACTCCTTCACTCTAGCAGAACGCTGTGTGTGTGTGTGTGTGTGTGTGTTTGTGCTGGTCTCCATACTCTGCTCTTCTGCAGGACTTCCTCCCCTGGGAGCTGAACCAGCCGGATAACTGGCAGGGCAATGAAGACTGCGTTCACATCCGCGGGACGGAGCACCACGACACCGGCAAACTCAACGACCTGCCCTGCAGCGCCACCTACCCCTTCATCTGTCAGAAAGGTGCTGCACCTGCTGTGATTATTAATCAGAGCAGTGCTTTAGTGAACTACACCTTCATTAAGCTCCTCCACAGCCGTCCTGCTCAAACTGTCCCAGTCTAAATCCTTCAATATTTCCTTTGTATTTTCAGCCAAAGGTCAAGGGCCACCTGCTCCTCCAACATCTGGTCCAGGTACACGCTACACACACAAACACACACACACACACATATATATATATATATATATACACACATGTGTATTGGAATACTTGTAGCACAACACCCATAGAGTGGGCCACACAGCTTGAGGATTCAGGTTATTGTAGCTCTAATAATAAATAACAGCAGGTTTAAATGACTCTAAACCGTGCGCATGATCTGAGTCGGTGTATCTGCAGCGGTGTCCGCTCCGTGTCTAACATCTGTCTGCTGTGTTTCAGGCTGGAATGAGAAGTGTGGCTCGTGGATGGCCGACCCGTTCAATGACTACTGCTACCTGTTGATCACGCTCTCCATGCGGCGCTGGGCAGACGCTCGCTCCGACTGCCTGAACCAGGGTGGAGATCTGCTCAGCATCACCGAGCCCTTCGAGCAGGGCTACATCCAGGGTAAGTATCACCGAAACACACGTCTGTCCACTCCTGAGTGTGTGTGAGACTCACAGTTCTCTGTCGGACAGCGGTGATCCAGAACGTTCCCACCGGCGTGTCTCTGTGGATGGGCGCTCACGACCAGGTGATGGAGGGCGGATGGACGTGGACGGACGGGTCTCCGTTCCGCTATATCAACTGGGCAGCAGGTGGCGCTTCACAGGCTTGCAGATGATAAACACCTCAAGCTTTTGTTCAGTCAGTCCAGATGATGCTGAATGTAAAAGGTAACCGGTTCTGTACTGTTCTGCTAAAGGAAACCCTGATGACTACTATGGTGAAGACTGTCTGTCTATTCTGATCAACTCTGGAGCGTGGAATGATGATAACTGTGAGAATAAGAGAGGCTACATCTGCAAGCGGCACGGTATGTTCTGTTTTACCTCAGAGAAATGACATGTAGTGAAACCTCCACAGTGTCTGAAGACCAGCCCTCTCTGTTTTTCAGGAAACACCCCGAAGCCTCCACCACCGCACGACGGTACGCTCAGTTGCTGATTCTCTGCGTCTCCTGCAGATCTTCTCTCCGTCTGAAACTGTGTTTGTCTGTGTTTGTGCTGTTCTGCAGGGTTCTACACAGCGTACGCCTGTCAGGACTCCAGTATGGTCCTCCACTGCGCCCAGAACAGCGTCATCAACATACAGTCCGCTTTTTACGGCCGGCGCAGCGACAAGATCTGCCCATTTGGAGAAGGAGTTTCAGGTGAGTTTGCAAGTCTCAGTGTCTGTAAAGTAGAGACTGATAAATGAGTGAATGACTGATGAATGATTGAATGAGTGAATGGCTGACCAATTACTGATGAATGATTAAATGACTGATGAGTGATTGAATGAGTGAATGACTGACGAATGAGTGAATGACTGACCAATGAGTAATGAATGAGTGAATAATTGACGAATGACTGATGAATGAGTGAATGACTGACGAATGATTGAATGACTGATGTATGAGTGAATAATTGATGAATGAGTGAATGATTGATGAATGACTGAATGAGTGAATGAATGACTGATGAATGATTGAATGAATGAATGGCTGAATGACTGATGAATGAGTGAATGACTGACTTATGAGTGATGAATGAGTGAATAATTGACGAATTACTGATGAATGATTGAATGACTGATGAAATACTGATGAATGAGTGAATTATTGATGAATGACTGAATGACTGACAAATGAGTAATGAATGAGGGAATGAGTGATGAATGAGTGAATGATTGATAAATGACTGAGTGGATGACTGATGAATGATTGAATGACTGATGAACGACTGAATGAGTGAATGACTGATAAATGAATGATTGAATGAGTCAATGAGTGATGAATGAGTGAATAATTGACAAATGACTGATGAATGAGACAATGAATGACGAATGATTGAATGACTGACGAATGACTGATGAATGAGTGAATAATTGATGAATGAGTGAATGACTGACGAATTAGTAATGAATGAGTGAATGATTGATGAATGAGTGAATGACTGACAAATGAGTGATGAATGATTGAATGACTGATGAATGAGTGAATGACTGAAAAATGAGTGAATGATTGATGAATGAATGATGAGTGAGGGAATGACTGACGAATGAGTGATGAATGAGTGACTGACTGATGAATGAGTGATGAATGATTGAATGACTGACGAATGAGTGAATGATCGATGAGTGAGTTAATGAGGGACGAATGACTGATGAATGAGTGAATGACTGACGAATGAGTGATGAATGAGTGAATGACTGACGAATGAGTGAATGATTGATGAATGAGTGAATGGCTGATGAATGAGTGAATGTCTGATGAATGAGTGATGAATGAGTGAATGACTGGCGAATGAGTGAATGATTGACAAATGAGTGAATGAGTGATTAATAAGTGAATGAGTGATGAATGAGTGAATGACTGGCGAATGAGTGATGAATGAGTAGATGATTGATGAATGAGTGAATGACCGATTAATGACTGATAAATGAGTGAATAACTGATGAATAAGTGAATGATTAATGAATGAGTGATAAATGAGTGAATAACTGATGAATGAGTGAATGATCAATGAATGACTGATAAATAAGTGAATAAATGATGAATGAGTGAATGCTTAATAAATGAGTGAATGAGTGATGCATGATTGATGAATGACTGATAAATGAGTGAATGACTGATGAATGAGTGAAAGATTAATGAATGAGTAATAAGTGAGTGAATGAGTGATGAATGACTGAAGAATAAGTAAATGACTCATGAATGAGTGAATGACGGATGAATGCGTGAATGATTGATAAATGAGTGAATGATTAATGAATGAGTGATGAATGATTGATGACTGACATGAATGAGTGATTGATGAATGAATGAGTGAATGACTGATAAATGAGTGAATGCTGTTTCAGGAGAGTGCATTGTTGAGGGAACGCTGGCTCGGGCCAGGAAGGACTGCGACAACCGAGAGTTCTGTTTCCTGTTTGCGTACACGGAGAGCGACCCATGCCCGACTGTCTCCAAATACCTGGAGGTGGTGTACAGCTGCGAGCAGAACGGTACAGGCCTCATCCACACACACACACGCACCTCCTCTGTTTTACAGCCGTGCTGCAGTGAGTGTGTGGGACATATGGAATAAAATCACGGTCCTAAATATTTAGTGTGTAAATTAAATTCACACATCTGTAATTATAAAATCGTAAAGGAAAACAAAGCGTACTCGTAATGTTATGAGGCTACAATTCCAAAATCTGCGATTAGAACAGGCACAGATACGACATTTTCTGTGTCTGTTTGTATATGACTGATGAATTTACGATGGGTGTACTTTACACACACCAAGTACAGTTTCACCACAGACACGACGACCTGATTACGAGTACGAATCAAACAGCGACACTTCACTGTCAAAATTACGTCACCGCTGTCACAGGCATTAATAAACAAGCGAGAGTCATCGATCACAACGGCGCGCCTGCTGGACACTCGAGCTCCACACACACCGTCTCAGGTAAGATTTCTGTTATTCCCTCTGTGAGAAATGTCCGTCATGAGCTGTAATAAAGGTTGAGACTTATTGAGGTCCATTTTCACTGAGTTTCTTGGACATTTTACAGAATCAAAACTAAGAACAGGCCGAGGATAGAGAGCATAATGTAAGTTAACATTACAGGCAGCGAGCGCAGAGTTTCTCAGGGAATCACTGAACAGTGTTTGACTATAACAGGACATCTGTTGATTAAGAAACCTTTTCTAACTGTTTAAGTAACTCTCAAACACCCGATAAGATCACCAGAGAACACAAACTAAACTAGACAGATTATCCAGTATAGATATATAAAACAAAGAAAAGGTTTACTCTTATTAATTAATTAACTTTAAATAAACCAGCATAAGCAGAATATAATGTAGTAATTAAACAATCACCAATATAGAACCAATATAAAACACACACTGAAAGAGAGAAACACACCGAATAGTTTACGGCTAAATGGTAATATAAATGTTTATGGTAATCGTTTATTAATTATAATGATACAATATAATTTAACTAATAGTTTAATCAAGTAATATAACAAACAGATAATAACAAATAACATAACAAACATTTATATCAACAGTTACTAATACCTTACTTTGTACAAATTTAAAGATAATATAAAAGTATATATATCTGATCATATCTTCTCTCCATACATCAATGAGGGGCTGAATTATTCAGCTTTCAGATGACACACAGGTCTGTTTCAGATGATTGCCCCTCATGTCTGCTGTTGTGGTCCGGGGTCAATTATTTAACATATTTAATATGTATTTATTTTGATTTATAGTCTCATAAATATGTTAAACGTTACACACCTCTGGTAAAACACAAACCCTCAAATATTTAACTTGCCTTTTGCTGATATCTTCTTTACATAATAGATCAATGATCAATCAGGCTTTAAAAAAGGTTTCTTAATCAACAGATGTCCTGTTATAGTTAAACACTGTTCAGTGATTCCCTGAGAAACTCTGCGCTCGCTGCCTGTAACGTTAACTTACATTATGCTCTCTATCCTCGGCTGTTCTTAGTTTTGATTCTGTAAAATGTCCAAGAAACTCAGTGAAAATGGACCTCATTAATGGCTCGTTTCCACTGACTGGTACAGTACGGGTCACCTTTATCAGGCTTGCGTTTCCACTATCAAGAGGGTACCCGTTTGGTGGGCTTGGTGTATGACAGAAAGTTTTAGTCGACGTCATTCTCACTGGAGGAAATGTCTACAGTAAAGCTGTACAGGTCACTCACATATCATATGAGAAGCTCTTCTCACAACACAGACGCTTCATACACATAAATACTCGTGTAGAAATGTTTATTACTAACTTTACTATGAACATGAGTTGATTATAACAGCAGATCAATGACCTAGCCTACTGTAACGTCTGTAATTATATTAAATAAATGAACATATATAAACACATACAGCACCTTACAGTCTCCGATATGTTACCAACTACAGAAGAACTACACACAGCAGACATTTAGTCCTTATTTAGGTTAAAAAATAACACAAATTATAGCCTACAGTCAGTGTAAACCTCTCATCTGTGTGTGTAATCTTCAGCAGCACATGTAGCCTCTGTTAGACAGTAATTCCATCATTCTGAGTTCATATTAGTCCAAAAGGTGATATTAATAATAATAGTTAATCATGGCATTTTGTTCATGTTTGCTGAATAATAATGTGCTCCTCTTTTCCCGGTTTCTACTTTGTTTCTTCACGCTTCACTCTCGCGTTTGTCAGTGTCTGACAGGATCGGGTTTCAAAAGCACGTCAATAATCAAGCGCAGGTTATTATCATCAGCTCATGAAGTGTGTTATTTCAGATATAGACGTGCGGCGAATGCAAGCAAGAAAGCGAAACCGCTCACACTTCTGTCTGCCTCGTAAAAAACTACGGGGCACAGGGTAGATTAACAATGGAAACGGCCATAAAAGCGTACCGAACCCTACCGTACCACTGAGTGGAAACAGGCCATAAGTCTTCAACCTTTATTACAGCTCATGACGGACATTTCTCACAGAGGGAATAACAGAAATCTTACCTGAGACGGTGTGTGTGGAGCTCGAGTGTCCAGCAGGCGCGCCGTTGTGATCGATGACTTTCGCTTGTTTATTAATGCCTGTGACAGCGGTGACGTAATTTTGACAGTGAAGTGTCGCTGTTTGATTCGTACTCGTAATCAGGTCGTCGTGTCTGTGGTGAAACTGTACTTGGTGTGTGTAAAGTACACCCATCGTAAATTCATCAGTCATATACAAACAGACACAGAAAATGTCGTATCTGTGCCTGTTCTAATCGCAGATTTTGGAATTGTAGCCTCATAACATTACGAGTACGCTTTGTTTCCTTTACGATTTTATAATTACAGATGTGTGAATTTAATTTACACACTAAATATTTAGGACAGTGATTTTATTCCATAGTGACACAGATGAGTGTGACGGTGTGTGTGTGTGTTTGCAGTGTGTGTGCGCGGGTTGGGGGTGGAGGACGGAAACATCACCAGCTCCATGCTGTCGGCCTCCTCGTCTCTCAGTGGCCGAGGAGCAGATAAAGCCCGGCTGCACGGAGACTCCTGCTGGATGCCTTCCACTGCTGGTCAGAGCCCTGGATCATGAAATAACCACAGTTATAGCTCAGGGAAGCTGACGAGCTGCATCTTCACACTCCTGCATGTGTGTGTGTGTGTGTGTGTGTGTGTTTCAGCCAACTCCTGGATCCAGGTGAACGTGGGTGCGCCGAAGAAGATCACCGGCGTCTCCATCCAGGGCTGCCCGACTGCAGAACACTGGATCACTGCATTCAGGGTCCAGACCAGCTCAGACGGGCTCTCCTGGAGTGACTACAGCAGTGATGGAGGGGTACACACACATCTTTTATACACACACAGCAGTGACAGAGGGTTACACACACACAGATGCTGATGCTTGCTGTCCTGCAGGAGTATCCGGGTTCTGTGGATAAATCCAGTGTGGAGAAGCGTCTGTTCGGGACGCCAGTGTCGGCGCAGTACGTGCGGGTTCTGCCGCTGCAGTGGAACGGTCAGGCTGGGTTACGGCTGGACATTCTGGGCTGTTCCCCAGACTGTGAGTAAGCTGGAGATGATGTGCTGGAGATGAGCTGATGTGGTCTGTGCTCCGTGTGTGAACTCATCCTCTCTGCATCTGTCTCTCCTGTGTGTTCAGATGCTGTGACGTGCAGTGCTAAACCCAACCTGGACCACTCCACCGACAGGATGACGTAATTAATGAATCTCACACCTCAGTTTCGGCTCGTCATCTCCAGCGCTGCACACCTGTATTATTCCTCATTCCCATCATCACCTTCTGACCCAGCTGATAAACCCGGAGTGTGTGCAGCGCTGCGGATCACCAGCCAGTCAGACACACTCATTAAAGCTCTGAGTGTGTGTTTCAGGTGCGAGTCAGACTCTGCTGTTGTGTGTTTCAGTGTTCACTGTCCGGCCGGGTGTGTGATGGAGGCGTACTCTGTGTACGGCACTGAGACATATCGCGGGGTAAGAGAATAATCAATAATCAATCATGGCGACTCGTTGACTGCTGTACGCTGAGCTGCTTCTGTCCCGCAGGACTCTAATATCTGCGCGGCTGCGATTCACGCCGGTGTGGTCCTGAATGACATCGGTGGAGACTGCACACTGCTAAAGGAGCCGGGTCAGAACTTCTACAGCGGATCTACAAAGAACGGCATCGTGTCCCGACAGTAAGTGTGTGTCCACTGCTCCAGAAACACTGCCTGTAGATGAGTTCAGAGTATGCAGTGAATCTGCTGTTGTGTCTCAGGTTTGACGGCCAGTACTCCGTGTCCTACCGCTTCGCTGACGGAGGTGAGATCAGATTTCCTGATAATCACAGCTCTGCTCCTGGAGCACTTCCGAGCTCTCACCGGTGTGTGTGTATGTGTGTGTGTGCGTGTGTTTCAGAGCTGAGGTGTTCTGGTCCAGACTGGTTTGAGTTCGGGGAGTTCTGCTATAAGCCGTTTCAAGAGAAGAAAACGTGGCACAGTGCACGGACGGCCTGCAGAGCACTGGGAGCCGATCTGGTGTCCATCCAGTCCATGACGGAGCAGAGCTGGGTGGAGAGTTACCTGTACATGGGTGAGTGTGTGTGTGTATGTGTGAGAGAGTGATGTCCATTGAGCCCATCCCGTAACCCGTCCTCTGTCCCGTGCAGCCACCAGTGACGTGTGGATCGGCCTGAATGATCTGGACTTCTCAGGTCTGTTCACCTGGTCGGATCATCATGAGGTCACATTCACATACTGGGCTCCTGGAGAACCCAACAACCACCTGGGCTTTCATGAGGACTGTGTGGAGATGTACCATCAGGTATACCAGGGTTATTGACACACACACACACACACACACACACACACACACACACACTCACTGTGCCACTGTGTTGCAGACGGGACACTGGAATGACGTCACCTGCACTGAACTGAACTCCTACATCTGCAAATCCCCCAGAGGACACTATCCCGCTCCGTCTGTCCAGCCCACGGTCTATGGCTGTGCTCAGGTCAGTGTGTGCTCCGGTGGGGCATCCGTGAGCCTGCAGTGCTCAGACTAATGGTGTGTGTGTGTGTGTGTGTGTGTGTGTGTGTGTGTGTGTGTGTGTGTGTGTGTGTGTGTGTGTGTGTGTGTGTGTGTGTGTGTGTGTGTGCGTGCGCGCGCAGGGCTGGGATGTGTTTGAGTATTCCTGCTACTGGTTTGAAGAAGCTGCTCGAAGCCGTGAGGAAGCAAAAGAGTTCTGCGAGAGTCGAGACAGCTCACTGCTGCACATCCTAGACCTGTGAGTGTGTGTCTGCGTGTGTGTGTGTGTTCCCCATGTTGTGTGCTGTACTGTAGTAAGTGCTGTGCTCCTGCAGGTATGAACAGGCTCATTTTACCGCACTGATGAGCAAATACTCCGGTCACTGGTGGATCGGGCTGCGGGCACGAGGAGGGCAGGCCGGGGTCGATTATTACTGGGACAACGATGCTTTAATCACGTACACCAACTGGGGTCGCAATGAGCCAAGTAACGAGTCTCTCTGTCTCGACGCCAAAGCCATATACAATATAATCAATAAACAAAGAGATCAATGATGTCATTCCTCAGCCAATCAGATGTCTGTGTCCGCAGATAACCATGCTGGACCATGCGTCACCATGACAACGACCCCGCTGGCCGGATTTTGGGTTAACAAACAATGTGAAGAGTCGTTTGCGTTTGTGTGTGAAGCTCCTCGAACCGGCATCACTCCGCCGACCCGTGCGCCGACTCTGCCGCCGGTGGCCGGGTGTGAAAGCGGGTGGGGGGGCGAGCCTAGCTTCAGGAACTGCTACAGGGTAAGGACACACTCCACTGACTGCACACACACCTGAAATCTTCTGATTACTGTGTTTGAGTGTGAGTGTGGATGTGTGTGTGTGTGTGTGCTGTCGGACAAGCAGGTCCAACCCTTCAGATTACTCTAGACAACAGCTTTAAGAGTCCTCCACTCGTCATCAGCACAGGAAGAGTCATGCCCTCAGCCTCAAATACACATTGTTAACACTCAGTTTAATAATAAAGATATCCTGACACTAGTCCTGCTGTTTTACAGACTCCACTATTTCAGTATTTACTGTCCATAAAATGAATAAACTGGTACACGTTCTCATTGTGTGGAGACCATCTGACATCCTGAAGTTGATTTAAGGCTTGAGAGGTGATGGAATGTGTAAATAATATACAACCCAAACATTATTTAATGTGTTCCTCATGATTTTTATTTTATTCTATTTTATTTTTCCAATTAAAACACATATTCTAATTTTGTTCTTGCAACACAATTAAAAACGTTTTGCCATTAACTATTCACCACGTCCAATATGTGCTGCAGAATCTCTCTGTACTGTTCAGCATTAATGGAGCATCACAGAAGGGCAGGTTACCTTTGCCAAGGGCACTGACACAAGCCCAGACCATGACAGACCCTGGCTTCTAGATTTGTTGCTGGTGACAGTCTGGATGATCCTCTTCTTCTTTGGTCCCGAGCACACGGCATCCATTTCTCCCAAAAACAGCTGAAACACTGATTCATCTGAGCACAGTACACGTCTCCACTGTGTAAGGGTCCATCCCAGATGCCTCCGAGCCCAGAGAAGGCACTTCTGGACACTGTTAACATAGGGCTTCCTTTTGGCACAGTACAGTTTTAACTGGCGTTTGTGGATGTGACTCTGTATTGTGGTGCTTGACAAAGGTTTGTCTCAGTAGTCTTGAGCCCATGTGCTGATCTGGCGATCACGGTTGTTCAGCTTAAGCTCCGATCAGATCACACGATTTTTATTATCGGTTACGAAAGTCTCTATGTCAGATCATGCAATATTTATTATTATTATTATTTATATTTTTTTGATAAAATCTTGACTTATCATGGGTAGCAAATGTGCCAGACCTCACGTTCCTTCAAGATCAGTCATCCTGTGACATCTACGAAGAGTGTTATTTCCCAAAGCAGTCACATAGGTTGCCCTTAAATAAGGGCGCTCATTAGGATAGGATCAAACCTATAATTTCTTTTTAACAGGGGCATAGCCACGGGTGTGCCGGTGGCCCAGTGCCTTTAAAATATATATATATATATATGCTTATAGCCTATTCTGTGCTCAAGCACGTGCAAAAATCTCGCACCGGCTAAAGTAATGATTATGAGTGTGTTGGAGGAAAATTAAACCTGTTAATAATTTGTTAATAAATTAGTGCAGCATTATTCTCAGTCAGTGGCTGAAAATATGAAGATTGCCGACGCTGCATACATTTCTTTTCATCACGTAGCCAGTTCATTGCTGCGACGCGCTCTTTCACGGAGGCTGCATGAGAGAAAGCGCATCTTGTTTATTTTCTTCATTTTACAAATACGCAACTTTGGTGTTATTGTGTGTACAAATATTTCCATGGTTATATTGACATGGTTCTAGTATTGCATGAGTGGGGACATTATTTTACCATGGTAAAGTGGAGCATTACTTGGCAAGTTAATGCTTTATTGTTTAGTAATTAAATTTCATAGTTATAAAATACATTTAAAGAATATTTTAACACTTTTAATTATTCAGGATTATTTATTGCACCAAAAGTCATTTCAAAGGAACATTAAATGTTCGTAAACTTTTAAACTCTTTAAAGGGCACCTAGGTTACCCCTTTTTTCAGATTTAATATAAATGTTCTCCAGAATGTGTCTAAAGTTTCAGTTCAAAACACCCATCAGATTTTTCATTATACCTTTTACAAGACTCTATTTTACTAATTTTTTCACTAGGGTCTGTTTTGTCGTACTGCGCCTTTAAGGCTAGTCCTCCCCGCCCACTGTTTCTACGTGCCTTTCTGCGTGCCTTAATCTCCTCCCTCGGCTGCGTCAGACAACAGACAGACTTAAAGGAAGCAGATCTCATGTAGCGTTAGTGAGAAATACTACAGTAAGAACTTTACCAATGAGTATATGTTGTGCAGTTGCATCGATGAGTCACACACAATGTCGTTACAAAGTTCACGCGTGCGCACACACATACACACACACAGAGAGAGAGACAGACAGAGCGCGTTTAACTTTGCACACTTTCTGCACACATATGTGACAGGATACAGGTTAATCTCCACTGCTGTATGGACATCTGTTATGTTAATGGACAAAATAAACCTGATTAAACGTCCATAAACCGAGATTGAAGCGTCTTTCTTTAGAATTGTTCTGACACGCGGCTGTGCTGGTGAAGTAAAGCTGAAGTGAATCGCTGTACTTCATTACACACATGCTCTGTTTTAAAACATGTTAAACATGTGAAACTCACTCTTGATCACATTTGATGATGATTGATGAACGGCGAACTGAACAGACCTTTTATTCCCGGTAGCTTTGTGCACGTCTGGTCTTGTTGAAATGATTATACACGTGACTATCGGGACATGTTAATACTCGCAGCTGTCAATCAATTCGGTGGGCGGGGGGGACCACACTCCTACGTAAAGTTGCGGTCGGTCTGAAAACTGCTCCAATTGGTCCACCGTTTTTATGTTGTTAAATTGAAAAAAAAAGCACTGGGTGTGTTTATTTCACCCCAGTATGACGGTCTATACGGTCTATGTAGCTTGAAAAGTAGATTTTTCAACATGGGTGCCCTTTAATTTGTGTGTAAACACTTGATGCAAAAAGCTTATTTAGGCCTGCTAAATGCATCATGCAATTTGAAATATATATGTTATCTTTTTTCTGCAAGTCGTATGTAAACATATATCTAAAATTACTTAACTTAAAATTGGCAGAGTGTGCGTCGCGAATAAAGTGTTTATTAAATGAAAAGTCAGGTGTCTATTGCGGCATTCATTTATAAATGCGCATGGTGCATTCAAAGCTTCAGAAAATGGCTCATAAAAAATGACAAGGATGTAAATGCTTTTTCCAAGTCGCAATCAAAAATGAAGATAATATAGTGTATTGGAGGATATACGGTCAGACATTTCTCAAACGAGTGAACCCCTGTACACTTCCCAGAAATATGATCAAATGTCTCGGATACAGAGAAAGATTTTAGATTGTGTGTGCTATCATGCGAGTGATCAAGGGGCACGTATGATTTACAGCCCAGTCTGTTCTGGATAACGTTAGAACGCAGAATCTGTGTTTTTTTGCACATTATTTTGACAATACATGAGGCTCAGCCAGTTTTTCTAGTTCAAACTTGTAGATCTTATCCATCGGTGACCCACCCATAAGTAAGCTATAAATATGCATGCAGCCTATTTTTTGATTACCTGACAAATGCATTAACAGCAGCAACCACTGCTATAACCGAGAAATTATGAGCTCCTATGCACAGTGTCATCCACATGACGGAACTCGTGGTGAAGATGGGGGGGGAAATTAAACATGCTAGACTTTCTGCGATGGTGTCGTGAGGCGTCGCAGACATGGTATGAACTATGGCACATTACACGAGAAGAAACGATTGAATCTTGTGTCACGACGCCTATTCGTCGTTTACGAATCCCTGCGACACCCAAAGTCAAGATAAATCGTGTAATCTGACTGGGGCTTTAGGCTGGCGCTCTTGTCCTTTATGCACTGAAACTCCTCCAGTATCCTTCAATCTTTAATGATGTTCTGCACTGTTGAAGCTGAAATATCCACATGTCTTCCTCTCTTTCTCTGAGGAACATTGTGTTTAAACAGTTCAATCATTTTCTCTCATATTTGTGGTCAAACTGGCGATCCTCTGCCCATCTCTGCTCCTAAAGGACTAGACCTGTACTGATGCTGCTTTAGTAGCAGATCATAATCACACTCACCTGTAGACATCACCTGTGTCACCTCATTATTCAGCAGTTTACCTGATCACTGCCCTACACTGCTCCTGTCACTGTTTCTGGAGTGTGTTGAGCTCTGACTGACAGGAGAGGATGGAGATTTACAGATGAACTGAAGCTGAGCAGACACAACAGCAGATATTCTGTGTTCATATCGTCTGCAATGAAATCAGAATCAGAGTAAATCTAGAAATCACTACTTTCGTTCTTTATTTGTGTTTTCCACACTGTCTCAACCTTTTCTGGTTTAGGGTTGTATAATATACCAGAAGCACAAAGCAGGTTTTCCCCCAGATGAGGCAGGTCAAACTCTGCTCAGGTGTGTGAGTGCGTGATGAGTGTGTGTTGTAATGAGTGTGTGTGCTGTTATGCTCTTCTTCTCGCTCTTCAGTTGTTCTCTGTGGATTTCACGCTGAAGAAGAGCTGGTCGTCTGCACGGGAGGACTGTGTGTCCCGCGGGGCAGATCTGGTCAGCATCCACAGCCCACAGGAGGAGCTGTTCCTGGCCGGATTCACCAAGGGAAAGACCTCATGGATCGGCCTAAGCATCAACCCGCTGGAGGGAGGTGTGTGTGCCGCTGCTGCATTACAGAATCTACGTTAATAAACTGCATTAACACAGCTGACCGTCCTGCCCTCAGGCTACCACTGGAGTGATGGGACACCTGTCAGTCACACCAACTGGGGCCACGGTGAGCCCAACAACCACAACGGGCGGGAGAACTGCGTGGAGATGGTGACCAGCGCCAACGGGACGTCCTACTGGAACGACCTGAACTGTGACGCACACCAGGACTGGATCTGCATGATCGCCAAAGGAAAAAAGCCCATTATTCCGCCGCAGCCATCATCACCAGAACCAGGTGACCATGGCAACCATTCTGACCAATCAGATCCTCCGATTCTGTGCTGCGTTTATAAAACATCATCAGCAAATTCAAAGCCGATAATCAGAAAAATATGGAGCAAATCCCAGAAGCCTTTAGCAGAATGTGAAGTAGCTGGAGAGAAGACACACACTCATTAAACAGGCTGTCAGGTGAAGGGTAGAAGCTGCTAAAATATTCTATGATCAAAGAACAGAGTAAACGCAGTACAGAAACTAATTACTTTGCTGAAATACTGCACACCAGAGAGAGTTGCTGTATTGAAGGTGTTTTCTGTGTTCAGCTCCTGAATGCGGATCCAACCCTGGCTGGAGGAAACACAACGGGGTCTGTTATTACTTTAACGACACTGATATCGTGGACTTTCACATGGCAGTATTCAGGTGTTACGAGGAGAAATCTCAGCTGGTGTCCATCGCTGATGAAGCCGAGCAGTCGTACGTCGTCAGCCTGGTACGATAAACACAACTGCAGTAGCTTTAGCAGTGAGCATGAACTGCGGAGGCATAACGTGTGTGTGTGTGTGTGTGTTCAGGTGGGCACGGGTCAGGTGGCGGCAGCCTGGATCGGGATGAGGATGTTTGGAGTCGCCGGTGGAGAGTATCTGTAAGTCTGCAGACATTTGAGTGTGTGTGTTTATGTGTGTTTATGTGATTGAGTATTTCTGTGAATGTGTATTCATGTGTGTGCACAAGCATTTGTTTGTTTGTTTTGTGTGTTTGCATTTGTTCGTATGTGTGTTTGTGCATTTGTGTATTTCTTTGATTGTGTATGTCTGTGTGTTTTATGCATGTGAGTTTGTCAGTTTATTTATTTGTGTGTGTGTGTGCGTGTGCGTGTGCGTGTGCGTGTGTGTGTGTGTGTGTGTGTGCAGATGGGTTGATCTGTCTCCGGTCACTTATGTGCACTGGGGTCCTGGAGAGCCCAATGATGCTAACGGAGAAGAACAATGTGTCCAGATGAACAGACACCCAGGTCACATATCATACACATTTACCCTTCACAGTACTGAGCTTCATGATAACATTCCTTACAAATAAAAAAATGTATGTATCTTCTCCATTTCCTTCATGAGATTGTTAATGGATGTGTCAGAAATGAACAAATATGACTGAAGTCAACTCAACAGAAACCATACGCACAGTGCAGAGTCGCCAGAACACAGGCAGACTTCTGCATTTATAAGCACTTTTACTGACTCTCACTGTGTGTGTGTGTGTGTGTGTGTGTGTGTGTGTGTGTGTGTGTGTGTGTGTGTGTGTGTGTGTGTGTGTGTGTGTGTGTGTGTGTTATAGACTCAGACGTATAGACACAGATGTATGGACACAGACATATAGGCACAGACAAATAGACACAGACGTATAGACATAGATGTATAGACACAGATGTATAGACATAGATGTATAGACACGGATGAATAGACACAGGCGTATAGGCACAGATGTATAGACACAGAGGATCTGTTTATGGTTCATGACAGTGGTTTTGTTCCTCAACAGGTTCCTGGAATGATGCTAACTGTGGCCGCGCCAGTGCTGGTTATGTGTGTAAGAAATATCCTGGGAACGACCACACACCGCCGCCGCCGACCGCCGCCTGGGAGGGAAACTGTCCTGAAGGTACGCCTGGAGGACGCGGTTGTGTTTAAGCAATGAATGCTAGTTCTCCAGTCATATTTTCTGTGTTGGGTTTTCTCAGGATGGATGAAATTCCACAACAAGTGCTTCATCTTCAAGGGGAACCACAAACTGCAGAAGGAGATCAAGGCTAACTGGACGGCGGCGCGAGACTGGTGTCGAAAAGAACACAAAGGAGGAGATCTCGCCATCATCGACGACCAAAGCGAAAACGGTGCGTCTTCAGCAACTCCAGTGTTCAAACGAATGACTCAGTCTGCTTGCCATCAGTCTCCTTAAGCATTGCATGCAGCCATTTATTGGTAATATATGAGGTTTGTCATATATAATGAAATATTTTCTGTAAGCCATATGCTCTGTCCTCTTCTCTCCAGATTTTGTGGCTAGTTACCTCCGGGACCTGATTCTACCTGTCTGGATTGGTTTGTCTGATAGTCTGCATGAAGGGAAGTTTGCGTGGAGCGATGGAGTCAGTCCTGTGTTATACACTAACTGGGCTGATAAAGAGCCAAACAACGCAGATGGAAAGGTGAGCTCCTGGAGGGCCTTATGGGGACAGAGCTGTGCCAGATTCAGCTTAACAATAACTCTGAGCTGCGCTGTTGTGCGGGCAGATGTTTAGTGTGTTCTGCAATCTTCATCTGATTCTGTTTTATTAAGAGACCATTAGAGAACTCTTCCACATTCACAGTTTCAGTGTAAAATCCAGTTAAAGCAGAACTGTGGACTTCTGGACTGTGTTTGTGTAGTGGATCAGAAAGAGTTGTTCAGTGATCTTGTCTTGTGTTGTGTTTGGCACAGGAACACTGCACCGCCGTTACCCATAATCACCTGCAGACGGGCCGCTGGAACGATGAGAGCTGTGAGCTGGAGCGAGGATGGGTTTGCTCCATGAGGAAGTGTACGTACTGCACATTTCTGTGTCCACCATGGCTCTAGAGACCTGACTGAATAATAATGAAAATAACTCCTGCCCACAGCGAGCAGCCTGCCCGTCCCGCCACCCACCAAGTCGCCCTGCCCGTCCAGCTACACCACCTATTTCAACAACTGCTATAAGCTGTTCTCTGAGCCCCGGAGCTGGGAGGAGGCGCAGCAGGCCTGTGTGAAGGATGGAGGAAACCTGGCCAGTGTGGACATGAGCTACGACCAGGCCTTCATCTCCGCAGCGGTGCAGCAGAGCCCTTCCGACGCCTGGATCGGCCTCCGACGCCTGGTAGGGTGACCGCTTTACTGTCTTACCAATTATTATGCAAATTGGTTTTAAGTGGCATAAGCATTTCATTTTTGACTTTTCAATTAAGTCATGGAAGGTGTCGTGTCTCTGTGCTCTCCGGGTCACTGAAATCAGTCTTAGACACATATTATAATTAGTTTGCCAGAAGAACGCTCCCCGTTATTAAGCAGGACACACACACTTTGAGCAGTACAGGAGAGGAAAAACGTCTCTCTCCTCCCCAAAAGCATTAAACAGTGCAAAGCCTTGAGGAAGATCCCTTCTGTAGCATAGTCATCTTCATGCAGGACAGTGCCCGTCTGATGCTGCAGAGAACCCCAGTGTGGCTGATCTGGGTATAAAAGCTAAAGATCTATGAGTGTGGAGGCAGTAAACAGCAGCTCTGGGGCTAATCTGACATCCTACTGAGAAAGTCAAGCAGAAACTCTCCACTTACTCAAGTTCCTAACACCCTATAAATGTTCTCTAACGGTGTTGAGCATAATTCAGAAGTGCATTGTGAGTTTAATATTTATTAAATAATTACTGTTATCATTGGGAGATTTGTTCAACTGAAGTAGAATGTTGAACAGATATGCAGAGATTTGCATCCACTGAACAGCAGAAATCAGAGAAAAGTATTGTTTGTACAGTAGCTTGTATGCAGTGTATGAGCTGAGGACTGTGTGTGTGTGTGTGTGTGTGTGTGTGTGTGTGTGTGTTCCCGCAGTCGGACAGCGACCCCTACAGATGGTCTGATGGCTGGCCGGTGTTCTTCACCCACTGGGGTCCCGGAGAGCCCACCAGCCATAAGGGCGAGGGCTGCGTCAGTATGCACCAGGCATCGCGCTTCATCCAGGGCACGTGGAATGACACCGCCTGCAACGCCGCCAAACCCTACATCTGCAAAATCACCAAAGGTAACATTCGAAACGTGTTCAGTTTCCTGTTGCAGGAGCCCTGTGTTAACCTCATGGTCACCTGTAGGAAGGTCAGCACATTGACTAGCCAATTTCTCTGTTTACATCTAATTTCCTGACAGTATAGATACCATGTTTGTTCATTACTGTTAGGGTTAGCTGTTATTTCCTCCTGTATGTGTGTGTGTTTTCTGTGTGTTCATAGCTGTTATTTCCTCGTGTGTGTGTGTGTGTGTGTGTGTGTGTGTTTTCTGTGTGTTCATAGCTGTTATTTCCTTGTGTGTGTGTGTGTGTGTGTGTGTGTGTTTTCTGTGTGTTCATAGTTGTTACTTCCTTGTGTGTGTGTGTGTGTGTGTGTTTTCTGTGTGTATGCGTGGTCCACTGACTCCTGTTTCCTCCGCAGATAAGCCTCCAGCGACGCCGGCTCCGGGCGATGGGAAGTGTCTACCGGAGTTTAGGCACTACGGTCGGCACTGCTACTTCGCCTATAATGGGAAGGTGGGCTTCTCATGGCCGGAGGCGCGGCACTTCTGCCAGGAGGTGAACGGAGGAGAGCTGGCCTCCATCCACAGCCGCTCAGAGGTGGAGTTCATCCGCAACCTCAACCACACCAAAAACCACAACATGTGGATCGGGCTGACCCGCGACCGCTCCTGTGCGCAGTACAGTACCATCCCGCCGCTGCTGTCGCCTTTAGGGCCGCTGTCACACACTGACTCTGCTGTTCTCTGTTGCAGACGGCTGGGGCTGGACCGATCTCTCCGCACTGGGCTTCACCAACTGGGCTCCTGGAGAACCCAATGAAGCCGTGCATGATGGAGACGTGGGCAAGGAGAACTGTGTGGAGATGTACAGCGACGGAACCTGGAACGACAACAGCTGCACGCAGAAAAGAGGCTTCGTATGCCGACACCGCCAGTGTAGGTCCAGCTATTGACTTTTACACACACAAACATATACACACACACACACACATGCACACTGACAGAGTACACACACACACACACACACACTAACACTGGACAGTTAATCAAAGATGATTTCCTGCTGACCTCTCTGGCCAGCTCTGTCACACACACACACACACACACACACACACGTTCACGGTGCAGCTCTCCTCAATTCTGCTTCCTCTTATTTCAGATTATGTGACGGATGATAATGGCATCGTCATTCCAACTGATCCGTCAGGCAGTGAGTGATGAACACAACGCTCTGAAACACAGTATTGGTGATGTTGTTGTTGTTGTTGATGTGTGTGTGATAACACTGCTTGCTGTAACGCTGCTCTGTCTGTGTGTGTGTGTGTGTGTGTGTGTGTGTGTGTGTGTGTGTGTGTGTGTGTGTGTGTGTTGCTGTAACACTGTTCTGTCTGTGTGTGTGTGTGTGTTGCTGTAATGCCGCTCTGTCTGTGTGTGTGTGCGCTAGCGGATGCTGGAGTTGTTGCGGGCGCAGTGATTGGTGCGCTGGTGTGTGTGGCACTCCTTCTGGCCGTCTTCTACTACATCTTCAGTGTGAAGGGTGTGAAGCCGGGTGACATCAGCTTCTTCAGGCCGGACAGCAAGAACATCGATGTGGTGAGTCTCCGTCTGAGTCAGAAACACACATGCAGAGACAGGAGAGAGAGTAAAATAATGTGTGTTTTCCAGCCTGCGTTCACCAACCCCAACTTCGCCGGAGAGTCTGAATCCTGATCTGAGGTTCACCTGTGTGTGTGTGTGTGTGTGTGTGTGTGTACAGAAACACTGAAATATAATCATCAGCACTGAAATCTACTGAAACCGCCTGGTCTTCCTACAGTTTCTGCTGTTTTGTGTATGTGGGTTTGTATTCTTGCTGATTTTGTAGATTGTTTTCGATATGAACATGAGATGTGTTTATTGTCTGTACAGTTCTTCCTGGAAATAAAACTGAAATATGTCATTGCTTTACTTCTATTTTTGAAAATGCCACTAGAAACGGTTCCTGTTCTGCATGAGGGAAATTAAATGGTTTGTGCATTAAAAGATTTTCAATATGGGATACAGCTGCAAAAAACACATGAAGCATTTAATATCCTTTAACACACAGCAAACCCTTGATTCTCCCGCTTAGTCTGTTTGCCAAGTTATAGATCAGGTAAAACCAGTATTCCTCTCACCTGTGTGTGTGTGTGTGTGTGTGTGTGTGTGCGTGCGTGTGCGTGTGAGTGTGAGAGTGAGTGAGTGAGTGAGAGGGGTGAATATAAAGTCCAGCTAATCAGGCCATGATGAGTTGCCAACTGTGTGAGTGTAATCAATAGGAAACAGGAAGCGTTGTGTGCGAGATGCATGCTAGGAGCTGTAGTTCATTACTGTGATGTGTTTAGTTCTCCAGCAATCTGCAACTGCCAGTCACAACAATTAAACTGAAAGCTGATTATTATATAAATTACTTCTAATTACTATTGTGTTAACTCTAAAAGCCTCAATCATGCCAATCGCTGCTTGGGCAATTTTAATTCTTAATTTAATAGAAAAGTATTAATAGTACTATAAAATAGAATTAAATAGAGTTAAAATTGAATTGAATTTATTTTTAATATTTACTTTGTTGCAGTGCACGATGGGAAATGGGAGAACCCTAATGCTGGATGTGAAGTTTTTTCAATGATGAAATATTTTATGTTAGAAAATATATTTATTTATGCGAAAGTCTTTATAACAAGATATTTTTGAGGTTTAATAATGAGCTGAACTTCATGTGTAGTTCTGCTCAGTCAGCTTTCTCAGTCTGAGAGAGAGACAGCTTATTATTGTCAGTTATTACCTGTATCATTGTTTAGCACTCTGTTAAAGTGTTTTAGCTGTAGAAAGGTCATGTTGACTTTGAGTGGCATATGCAGAGATTTAGTGTTGGGGTACCCGATCCGATTTTGATTGAACCTGGACTTGTCACGGACTCGGGTGAACTTGTACTTGGACTTGAACATTTTAGACTCAGAAAACATCATGAGTACAGTCGAGTCCACATCATCCACAACACGAATAAAGAGATGAAAACTTTATAAATAACAGCATGAAATAATAACAATAATGTAAAACTCTCTGGCTGTCTGCATTTATTTCCAGCACCGCACCACACCACACCGGCAGGCAGCAGTAGCATGTCTTTTCCTTAAACTTGTAACCAGAAATAGCCATATCACACGTGGCTATTTCTGGTTACAATTTCAGCACAATGTCTTCAAAATCAGCTATAATTTGTTTTGCTTTATCATAAAGAACTTATTTGCACTTCTACTGACGAGAAGCACATGTTGAAAAAAAACATAAAGAAAGGTAAGAGCCTATTTTCTTGAATTTTATATTCATATCTTAGGGACTATGGTCCTACCTATGTATTAGATTAGATTCAACTTATTGTCATTACACATGCACAAGGCAACGAAATGCAGTTTCGGTCTAACCAGCAGTGCAACAGCTGCAAGTGCAGGATACAGGTATAAGTTATAACGTGCAGTTATTCTACGATAATAAAAACTATGGTAATATTTACAGATGGATGTACTGTCAACATTACAGGTTGTATTAGCTATGAACAGAGATTTAAAATAAGGAATATATGTACAGGTTGCTATTAATAATCAGAAGTGTGCAGATAGATAAACAATTACAAATGTATATGTACAGTGGGTGTGTACATGTTTACAAATGTCCATGTGCAGTGGGTATGTACAGTTCAGATAAGTGAATCAGTGCTATGAATATGTGCAAACTTTAAAATGTGCAAATGTTAAACAGTGCAGTGATTGTGAGGAGTATAAGTTAGAGGAGTGTGGGGGGTGTATTCGGGGGGCAAAGGAGTCAGTGAGGGACAGAGGTCAAAAGGGAGGCAGCTCTGGGGAAAAAGCTGTTCCTCAGTCTGCTGGTTTTTGTCCGGGGGAGCCTGAAGCATAACCATCGTCCCAACGATATGAATATAAAATAAAAAAAACAGGCTCTTAGATGTAGATGTTGTGTTGTTATTTATATTGGTGTCAATGTATGTGCAAATAACTGCCAGATTCAAGCTTTTGCACTTTGGCTCTGAGTCAGAGAAAGTATCCAGACTGCAAGGATGTTCAATCCGGACCCGACTCCATTTCGAATTGCAAGACCATGCGTAAAGGATTCAAATGGTGGATTTCCTTCCACCAATCAACTAAATCAACAATTTAGTTGTTTGAATAATTTGCCTTCGATTTGATTAACAAAAATAGAAAGTTTTCCTGCGTGACTCTGTTGTCATGACATCCAGTGATCATCCGAGGCGTCACGTGATCGAACAGCTGACTGCGCGCGCCTGCTTTAAAGAGCCCATATTATACATGAAATAGGGTCATATTTAGGTTGTAAGGGTCTCCAACAACAGTCTAATATGCATGCAAGGTCATAAAACACTTTGATGGTCTTATAATCTGCATTTATTTTTACCTAATTATCCCAACGACTCCCATATGAATCGTCCAGCGATTCATTTGTTCCCAAACCCCTCCTCAGCGCGAAGCTAATCTGCGCTGATTGGACCGATGACAGCCTGCTGCGATTGGTCGACAGTGACAGGCTTCAGCACGAGAGTGAAATGCCCAGCTGGTAATCAACTATATAAAAGTAGTCACAGTGCACACGCGCTTCATAGTGTAAGGCTTTTTTCACACACACACACACACACACACACACACACACACACACACACACACACACACACACACACACACACAACCCTCCTCAGAAGAACTGGGGAGATCGACGCGAGTCTCTCTCTCTCCCTCTCTCACACACACACACACACACACACACAACGCTCCTCAGAAGAACTAGGGAAAGCGACGCGAGTCTCTCTCTCTCTCTCTCTCTCTCTCTCTCTCACACACACACACACAGCTAGCTTACGATCGCCATAGCAACGACATACGGCAGTGGAACGCGAGCTCACAAAAGCCTTTAACGTTAAATCCGTAAACAAAGCGGCACGCGTCGCGTTTTTAACGTGGCTTACATGTGATAAGAGAATATAAAGAGTAACCGCGTGTACTGTACCAGGTTAACAACTCATCTTTGGGTAGAGACTGTCAATATTATCCATCTGAGCACAGCGTGACTTCATTCGACCGGCGGCGTCTGTGTGTGTGTGTCTACTGTTTTTTCTGTGTTAGTGGGCGGGGCCGCAGGTTTCAAATCTCCCTGGTTTGCGCGCGTAACTACTGGCGAGGCTTGTGTTTCGTGGCTGCGTCATCGCGAAACACCTAATGACTCGTTATCAAGACGACTCGTTTGAAGCACTATGAGTCGACTCTTTTATAGATGAATCAATAGTTTTAAACACTGTACACTTACAGATTTAAGCCGTAGCTGGATATTTCACTTCACTTAGAGCTGTGTTACACACTACATGGAAGGGCATTTTCAAAAACCCATAATATGGGCTCTTTAACACATGCAGTAAAGCGATCATTTGAATGGATAAAGATGCAGCTCTCACGGAAAAGAAAGCCTTGAAGTGAATTGACCGTTCAGAGTTGAATGGACAGAGTATGCGTTTATTTCATGCTGCTTGATTTGAAATGAGACAATCGGAGTTGTAAAGAGTGGAAATGTGAAACACTCAGATTTGGACCTTTTAATGTAGACACTGAGAACCCATCTTTTAGGCTCTCACTAAGAGGCGGACCCAGATCATCAGCCTAGAAATCTGCACTGGACTGTTTTTTCAGTCTCACTCCCGCTGAGTTTTATTTCGCACCCTATCGCTCCCGTTATTTATTCACCTTGTTTAGAACAGATTTCTTCAGACTGTTAATTCCCTCTGAATTAAGATGAGAGAAGTCGAATGCCCTCTCTTTGCTGAATCTTTATGCTCTGTGCAGATCTGGGTCAGTCGGCATGACTCTTGGTCTCTGGAATTAATTAAATAATAAAAGTTCTACATGTATCCTCCTATTTTCATTTTATTTTAAAGCAAGCTAACAAAATCATTACAGGTCATTTTATAAAAATGGATCAAAAGTTTAAAATATTAATTTAATCCTGGTGCTCCGGTTTCCCCCACAGTCCAAACACATGCCCTATAGGGGAATTGATCAACTAAATTGAGTGTGTGTGTGTGATAATCAGATTTGATTATCATAATTAGATTTGTTGCCAGAGTTTGAGGTTTACTGTATCATTATTATTCACACCTTACAGATGTTGATCTACCTTCTCCACACTTTTCAACATTTTAAACATCAAGCGTAAGAGTCTCTTTATTCTTATGTTTATTTTATTATAAAGAGATCAGATATTTCATTTCATTTTTTTAGTTTTTGCCTATTAAAACTATTTGCTTTAGTAATGTTGGTAAATTAAAACAAAGTGCTTAAAAAATCCTAATATTCATGAATGTATTGTTAAAAATATTTAATAATTATTGATATCGAATGATGTGAAACATGATATTGTGAAAATTTTATTTGCAATATTGCCCAGCCCTAGCTGTCATTTCAAAGATTCATTCATTCATTCATTCATTCATTCAACTTTATTTATAAAGCACTTTACGACCACCGAGAAGCAGACCAAAGTGCTGAACAGTAAAATGGAAATTAAAACACTAACCACACATAACACATAGTATACAACTCTAGTAAAACACTGCACGCATAAGGTATCAGGTAACAAAGGCCAACGAAAAAAGGTAGGTTTTGAGGTGTGATTTGAACAGAGACAGTCAGTGTGTGTGTGTGTGCGTGTGTGTGTGTGTACATCGTGCAAAAACCTGTCTCTACAGTGACACCTGGTGGTCATTCTCAGGTGTTGCTCAGGTAATGTAGGGAAGTGTTTTGTGTTTGAATCCAGTGTGCAGCACCTGTAGTTATGTAAAATGTGTTTTGGCTCTGTTTATTGTAACATCTAAATATCAGTCATTCAAGAAGATGACATGTTTGTGAATAAATGTGTTGAGTTGGTCATGAAAATAAATAGTAATAAAAGACATCATGCCACAATGTCTGGCTTTCTGTACAAGCCAGGACTGAAACTGTGGTCACTCTGTCCGCAGTGAGCAGCGCACCGATTCAGCAGATTTAGCAGGAACGCTTCTGAAATGCCCGATCCTCTAATTCTCTTTAGTGGTGGGTCCTGTGGGTTTGATAATATACTGTCGAACCGTCAATATCGCATCAGCCACCTCTACTGTAAACCTGATTGATTAAGGAACACCATGCAATGCCTTTAATAACAGTCAAAATATTAGACAGCTACATGGATATATTCCACCTCACAAAGATATTAAAGATTCCCTGGCCTGGTAAATCTACAATAAAACATGCTAAATGCTGCTGTACAGCCCAATAATAATAGATGTTGAAATGTTCAGTGTGTTTTAGGCAAGGCAAGGCAAGGCAAGTTTATTTATATAGCACATTTCATACACAGTGGCAATTCAAAGTGCTTTACATAAACAGGAATAAAAGAAACAATTATAAGAGAAATAAAAACAAACATAAAAATGGTAAGAATAAAAATAAAATAAAAGCTGATAAAATGTGTTATAAAAGAATTAAAAAGAAGAGAAAAACATAGTAGTCGGACGTAGCACAGTGCTCATTCAGTAAAGGCACAGCTAAACAGATGTGTTTTCAGTCTTGATTTGAATGTGCCTAATGTTGGAGCACATCTGATCATTTCTGGAAGCTGATTCCAGCAACGAGGGGCGTAGTAGCTGAAAGCCGATTCACCCTGCTTTGACTGAACTCTTGGGATTTCTAATCTATTTGATCCTAAAGATCTGAGTGATCTGTTAGGTTTGTATTCAGTGAGCATATCTGTAATGTATTGAGGTCCTAGGCCATTTAGTGATTTATAGACCAGTAATAATACTTTAAAATCTATTCTAAATGTGACTGGGAGCCAGTGTAAAGACCTGAGGACAGGTGTGATGTGCTCTGATTTCCTGGTTCTGGTCAGAATTCTGGCCGCAGCGTTCTGGATGAGCTGCAACTGTCTGACTGTCTTTTTGGGAAGGCCAGTGAGGAGGCCATTACAGTAATCCACCCTGCTGCTGATAAAAGCATGAACAAGTTTCTCTAAGTCTTCACTGGAAACAAAGCATCTAATTCTTGCAATGTTTTTGAGATGATAGTATGCTGATTTACTAACTGCTTTGATATGACTATTGAAACTCAGATCTGACTCCAGAGTCACACCACAAATGCAAAAAGTGTAAGTGCTTTAATAGGAATTTGAAAATGAAAGCAAACTTCATCCCGCAGCACTATTTAATAGCCTGAAATGCTTGTGGCGCCTTTGGTGTTGATCAAGCTCGAGACTGAGCATTATAACTTTAGAAAGTAACTGCTTCATTCAGGAGGTTTTGAAAAAAACAGACTTGACTCTGGGAGTCGATTCTTGTCCTGGAACAGGGCTTAACGCTTTTTCAGAAGGAGCACATGTGCTCCAAAGTTGAAAAATTTAGGAGCACATTAAAGAATTTTAGGAGCACAGTAAAAATTTATAAAAATAAATAGTGTTTTTGCCTAATAAATGGACACAAGGAGTTTTTTAAAAGCGAAGCAGTTTCACTCATTTGAATACAATAAGTATAATAGATTTTATTTGACTGCAACAACACCTTAAATTATATTTAATAATTATTATTAAAGCTAGGGCTGGGTATCGTTCCAAAATGTTCGATACCGATACCCTGAATTCGATACCGATTCCGAACGATACTTTTTTTGATACTTTTATTTTAAAAAATATATTTTAACAAGATTACATAACACATAATCTCAGATAAACTTTGGTTTTATTTTTTTAGGATGTTCGTGACCCTTTTCACAGCAGGCGTATCTCTAAGACCAATAAACAAAGGAACAAAAGCACAAAATGAACAAAGTGTAGTTAACACAATATATTAGTGCAAACAGTTTTAATAAAGTTCAAGCAGTTTTAAGTCAATCAGTTTTAAGTATTTATGAGGCTTACTGCTGCTTAAAGGTTTAGTTCACCCACAAATTGAAATTCTGTCATTAATTATCTACAAATGAAGATATTTTGGATTTAATCCAAGAGCTTTCTGATCCTCCCATGAATAAATCATTGAATAAAGTTATTTTTGTTTACTTTGCGCACAGAAGTATTCTTGCAGCTTCATATAATTATGATTGAACCACTTATATCGCATGGACTTATTTTAACTATGTTTTTGGTTCCTTTCTAGGCATTGAAAAATGCCTATCCAATAAATCGAATCTTTCTCCACAGTAGAAAAAGGCAGCAAACCTTTAACAATAAAATAAAATGTGCCACACTAGCCACGATGGAAGAAACTGTCTTGTTTATAGCTCTGTGAAGCGTAATATAAGCAGTGAATGGTTCAGTCCAGATTTACCCCCATGCTGTTTACGTAATAGTATGGCCCTGATGTGCGTGCGTGCGTGTGCGTGTGTGTGTGTGCGTTGGTGCGACCGGACTGTTGGGACAAAACACCTGAATACATACCGACAATATGAGGACACACCGTAACTATTGGGACAGTGCTAATGTCCCGATAAGTCAAGCAGCGTAGAAGTGTTCAAAATGGCGTGACTTACCACCTCCCGCCTTTTCTCGTTATGTGCTAATAGTTACGGTGAGCCCGTTTCTCTGTGTGTATCTGTGTATGCTCATTGTGTATAATCTCCCACTATCGTCCCTTCGCTGCTACTGCTCTTTCATACACATTTCTGCTCGTCACAGTCGCGTTTCATTGGTCTAGCGAGAGGGCCTCCTCGTCAGCGATTGGCTGAATTTTATCGCGTTTCATTGGTCGATCAGTGGAATCCTCGTCAGCGATTGGCTGGATTTTATGTCCATCAATAGCAGCCCGCTTCATGTTTCCAATTGGCTGCCGAAGACACGCGAGGTAGACCTTTAATTCCAACGGAGTGAACTATCAGCAACTACAAAAGAGAACCATTTGTGCATCTTTAAGGTATGAACTGCTTATTTACTGTATACTTTTGTGCCGTGTGTTAAGTTAACTTTAAACATTGTGTGCATGACGAGTTAGTCAGGGTCATATCACTTAAGGTGCGACATCATTAGCAGATTAAATGGTGTCCGTGACCCAGTTTGTTTATATTACAGTTATATGACACGTATATTCATTTCTTAGCGATTGTACTAACTTTACTGTCTGACAACTCAGTCCACTACAGTCTTTGAGTTCATATTTAATGAAACACATTACTGGTAAGTTGGACATTTTTGGCTTCATTTTAAACAGACATGGATGATACTAAATACAGGTGTAAACGAGGTCTAAACTTGAGCTTGTCCACTGCAGACTATTTATTATTAGTAGCAGTAGTAGTAGTAGTAGTATTAATATTATTATTAACAACATACACATTTTTATGGTATAATAAACAATAACAAGGTGGTCAGGATGTCAATAGAAACACTTAAAGGAAGGGAAGTAAACTGTGTCATATATTTGACAAAAGATTAAAAAGCAAGGTTAGCTTAACATCACAAACTATTCAATATTAGGTTATTACTTTGTGTTTCAGTCAGGAATGTTTTAATAATGCAATATTTTTCCCACAGCATCGATGCTTCATCATTCAGGCATCCCAGTTATCCATCCTTTTTTTGATCACAGAAATGCTAAATGAAGGCAGTAGTTCTTAAAGACGCCCACACCTGTGTCCGTTTACTACAGGGATAACTTTCCAGATGAAGAAATTACCCACTTCTATGGTGATTCTTCTTGGCCGTGGCATTCAAGGGTAAGTGTGTGGTCTCTTTAAGACACGTTTGTTGTAGGACTGGGCGATATGGGCAAAAAATCATATCCTGGTATTTTTAGGAGGAACGACTGTATACGATATATATCTGGTATTTTCCCATAAATGGTTACTTGAGAGTTAAAGCCTTTATTAAAACTTTATTAAACCGTTTTTGAGCAAAATATAATTCAAGCACATGGGTTTCCCTCTCTGTTTACAAAAAAAAAACAGCTGCACAAAAAATAACAGCTGCACAAAATCTTTTTTTCTTTTTTTTCCTGCTTCAAACTGTTGCTCAACATTTCAAGTAAATAAAAAAATCTTTGATAAATAAATACAGTACAGGGTTTTTTCCTGCTTAACACTATACACAGCACTACTGTGCTGTTGTGCAAATAACAAAATAAACAGAACCATACACACACTTAAATAGTAACACAACAAAAAATATTGTAGGATAGAAAAACCACAATAAATGTAAATATGAAACACACACTATTTTGTCACAATTACAGTGTTGTTATAAGTAATCCTGTATACCACAGTTGTGTGATTTTTTTTTTATTTTTTATTTTATTTTTTTTTTATTTTTTTTACAAACAACAATTAAATCAGCTGTGTACGTTTTATTAGTTACACATTTACATGTATGTATTGTGCACAATTATTAAACAGTGCACATATCGAAGATATCTAAACAGAAGTCTTCCACTCCAAGTAAAAAACTCCTACACTTTTTCTTTTGTTTTGACTAAACATATTTTACTAAATATTAAATAAGGAGACTAGAGCAAATAGACTATAGATATGAGAAGTAATGAAACAGTTTCAGAGTACTGTGATAAAATGCTGGTTAAGCATATAAATGTAAACAGTCATTATAATTGAGCAGAACGCAGAGCTAAATGTATTATGTAAATGTAAAGAAGATACCGTCGTGCAATAAATACTGAACTCATAATCAGTGAATATGAGCTGGTTTTATTTTCAAAATGTGGTATAAATTCCTCCCATTTTGACGTTTTTAATTTATTTGAACACATCAGTCAATTTGACAAGGCTTCTATGTTCGTTCTTGCTGTCAATTGCGGAAGAAATGATCAATAAAAGGTTTCTGATAAACCGCTGTGACAGCTGCAGGCGCTGTGTGACGTGCGTGTACGCGAGGTGAGTCAGATTTCGATACAACACCGACACTGCATGTTCCTCCATGTTGTGTCAGTGATAGGTCATTCTTGAATGTTTTGTTCATTTTGAACAAATCTATTGTATGACTCATGGAGTGAATTATTCCTTTGCGCATGCGCTCATTTGTGCAAGTGGAGCTCGTGTGCTGCCTTGAAGTGGTCTGTTTCGCGCAGAATGCGCATGTGTGGCCTCAAACCATATCGATATAAACGATGTTGGATAATCCCGCATCGAGTTGGGGAATCATATCGATATATCCCCAGAACTCAATACAACAAACTAGGGCTGGGCGGTATATTGTGTTGTGGACTTCATTTATTAGTTTACTTTTTGATGTTTCAAATTACTCTAAAGAAATAACTTCATTGTTTGTGCATGTTTTTAAATTTCTGAATTAATCCACACAGTGGCAAAAGTTGAACTATTCTGAAAATTGACTCCAGCATGTGTGTATGAACAGCTGATTGTGGTCATAGCAATGACAGAGTTCAGAAACTAATTTAAATTGGTAAAGGAAGAAGCACACATTGAGTTTTCAACGTGGTTTTGGACACAATATTTGAATACCCCATACAGATTTAACCTGAGAGATACAGTACAAGCACTGATCTATAATAGATACGTGATTACAAGCCGTGCCGGGTGATTACAAGTTACAACACACAATTAAATACATATTTTGTAATCTACACAAAATAAGGCAACCATTTTAATCACATCTACAGGTTGTGATTTGAAGGAAGAAGAAATTGGTCCATATGAATGGTGAATCATTTATAATAATCAGTCATTTATAATGTCACTCGTGTAGCCAATAGGATTATTGCAAAACCATAGTTACTACCATAGTTCATTAAACTTGCACCTTTTGTCCATTGAGATCATCTTTAATATAAAATGCTCTTCATCATAATATAACTTTCCTGAATTTTAAAGCCTGAATACAAGCACCACTAGTCTGACACTAGGCTATAAACGGACTATACCATGATCGTCACCTCATCACCATCAACCTGTTCACTGTGAGATATTTCATGTCCGACAGCACCTGTAGTCTCGTTTAGCAACTTTTTAGCAACCAGCTTTATAAAGACACCTAACAGCTTAAAGGAAAAATCACAAATGTGCTGTAACTGGTGTGTTTTATATCTTAGAATAAAACATGAATGTATCTTAATAATAATAATAAAAAGCACTCAAGGACACCTTACAGCAGATCACAAGCACATCATAAAAATACAAGCCGTAAAAATGACAATCAGCATAAAATTAAACCAGCAAATCATTAAAAGCTATCCTAAACAAAAAACGTTTTTATCTAAATAGAGTCTACCTGGCGAATGTACAAAGGCAGGGAGTTCCATAACTTTGGTGCTGTACAGCTAAAAGCCCTGCCACCAAATGACTTCATCTTAAAGTTTGGGACAGATAACAGTTCAGCAGAAGATGATCTCAGTGAGCGCAAAGGGGTGTACAAATGAAGATCATTTCTTAAGCTTGCATTAAACACACCTTATTTTAGGGATTTTACAAATATGCCATTCCAAAAACATAAAAAAAAACATTTACTTTAGAAAGTTGGAAGCAGAAGTGCTAAAACACCAACTCGCTTCTGGGTTTTTGTCTACAGAGACATCATAGTTCCACCACTCTATAGGGGTTGGTTTGGTTATGTATTGGCTTTGTAGGCTCATTTTATATCTGCATTCACTGCCTTTCCGACCCAATCTTGTGCCTTTTCTTTTTATGTTTACAGGAATTATGTGAAGAGTCATCAATGGCAATGATCGAATGTGGTTCGTAACACTTTCACATCAGGTAAGGAGAAAGTAAGTGAATTAAATTTTTCTTTTTGATAAAAGCCAGGTTTCCATCTGAAGCTGCAAATGTAACTTATGTGGAAAATTGAAATATATTTTAAAATTTGTGAGTAATAATAATTTGCATCAAACTAGTTAAAGACAATAAAATCGTCACTTTGCAAAACTTTTTGCCTCAATCTTGGGTTTCTCTTTTTCCCTTTTTCAGGAATTGCTTGAATAGTCATTGGTGACTGAGATCGAATCCAGTGCGAAACCTTCCACATCAGGGAAAGAGACAGTAAGTGAATTTAATTTCCTTCTTGACGCTGACCATGTTAGAATAGGAGGTAGGGATGTTCCAATACCCTTTTTCCCTTCCCGATACTGATTCTCATACCTGAGCTCAGGGAATCAACCAAATGCAAGTACTAAACCGATACCTGAGTGGGTATCTGTAGAAACAGTTGTGTATAATTTTAGCCTTGTTTAAATTGACAGATTAAATTTATGGTGTGCTTCAGACTTATCCATTAATAAAATATTACAAATACATACATTAAACTAGAGTAAAGTTTTACAAAATAACTGTTTAAAAACTGTGCAAAAAATATATAAAAAATGAATATGAATACTATAGAAAAATAACATCTTTGTATCTTAAAATTCAGAAACTTTTTTAAAAATAAAAAGGCACTTCACCTTTTACATTTTTTAAAAAGTGCAACAGTACCTTATGCTCAATCTAAATATACCCTAATGGTTTCACACATCTCAGTATTTTAAAGTGCAACCCTTTAGTAAAATATGCATAGAACATTATAAAGTCTTCACACACAGTGTTTCCAACAGCATAGAAAAAAATAATAAACTAAATAAAAAGGCATGTCCTCAATATTTTCTTTTCAGTTAAATTACAAATTGAGATTAAAAAACGAAAACACTGACTGAATCCTTTTTAAGAACCAGCATGCTGTTTATTTCCAATCATGTTTCTTTTTGGTTTTTGTTTCATTCAAATAAAAATAGCAGGCTACCTCAAATCGTTTGCTCTACAGAAGATAGGCATTTAATTAATGCTCCTCTCTGATTCTTATATCGCAACGTCTGTCAACATTTTTAATAGAAGTCTTTATTTTAAAGATTATGTCTTGAGCATTGATTTTACCTCCAGTGCTTGTGTGATTTTTAGTTGCACTGTCCTCAGTAGCACAGAAATATCAGTATAGCAATATAGCCTTTGCTGAAAGGCTGGTTATATCTTACCAGCAATGAGGTATAACAATGTTATTAGAGATTTTAAAGGAAATTTATTAAGAAGGAAATATAGCCTAAACTTCACAACAACAGATTCTATCGTTGTCATAACGTATAGAATGCCCTTAAACAGTGTAGCCCGTAGTCTAGTTGATGGCAAAGAAGTAAGTTTTTTTTATTAAGATTGTTTCATATGTCAAATGAAGCTCTGTTCTTTACAGAAGCTTTAAACAGATGTGCGCTGTGGCCGTGGTGATGAGAGACAATAAGGCACATCTTGACTTATATTTAAAGTATAGGCTAGGCTACTATAGCAAATAATAATTTAGTTTTTTTAACATGTAGCCAAGGATTGCATTACTTTGCATACATTTTAATAGTTTATAAAGCTATAAAATGAAAGTCTCAGTTTGGTGTGGAGTTTTCATAAGCATAAATCATTTAAGTCAATCAGCATTTGTTTGATTTGTAGATTAGGCTATGCAGGATATTTTAGAAATGGATCTTTTATAAAGACTATTAATAACTGTGATTCTCTAAATGAAAAAAAAGTTGAGTTATTTGTTGATTGTATTTATGATGGTGCCGTGTGGAGCGCACTCAGAGCAAGTGAAAACCCCAATGATTCGACTTGTTTTCAGAGCAGAGCACATTTCAGAAAGTTTTGCATTAGGGGATTTTTTCTCCACTTGTGCAAATACACGAAGGGGTTTATAATGCAGATCCAGGACAGAGGCAACAACCAATAGCGTTGGTTTGGCATCAACTTGTCTGTCAAACTGTGACAAGTCTTTTCACTCTTCATTATGCTTCTTTTATCAAAATACATCTGTAGGCACTTGTGGTTGCACATATTATAATGTCCCTGAGTTAACAAATAGCCCTATGTGTTGCAAAAAAAATAATAATACATTTTAATTGTTTAACTGATACCATAAATTGGTTAAAAATGCATCCTTTCAGTTAACGGTTAAACGATTAATATGAACATCTCTAGTTTCCTTTCTCACCCCCATATTTGAACACATTTGTTAAATTGAGTGATGGGACTATAATGTCACTTTGTAGGCAAACCAGCAGTCGGCATCACACTGGTTCCCTTGACAAAAAGCCAATAGGCAAATGTAACTTATGTAGAAATTTAAAACGATGCATTAAAATGTTTCAAACAATCACTGTTTCACTCAAATGAGTCAAAGATAATAAAAATCGTCACTTTGCAGATCTTCTTGCCTCAATCTTGTTTCTCTTTCTCACTTTTACAGGAATTGCATGAAGAATCATTGGTGACTGAGATTGAATGCAGTGCGAAAACGTCCATGTCAGGGAAAGAGACAGTAAGTGAATTTAATTTCTTTCTTGATGCAAACCATGTTAGAACCTCAAATCAGAAAAGATTGGCACAGTATGGAAAATGCTAATAAAAAAAGAAAGTACTGATTACTAAATTTACTTTGATTTGTACTGCATTGCAGATAATCCAACAGACATTATTTAATGTGTTAATAAACTTGTATTCCAATTTTGGTTCTTGCAACATATTTCAAAAAAAGTTGTGACAGGAGTTTAGGGCTGTCATCAGGTAAAATGGTTAAATAATGATGTCATGTGAAATGGGTAATGTCAACAGGTGAGAGAGGACACGGGTACTGGACTGGCCTGTCTGCAGTCCCGAGCTGTCTCCAATACAGAATGTGTGGTGCACCGTACTGTTGCCCACTTTGATTTGTTTGCAGGAAGAATGGTACAAAAT
>NC_079455.1:46757358-46764858 GCF_903798145.1 Danio aesculapii | reverse complement strand
TGGTCCTGGCCGAACTTACTTGGCATTAACGAAATTGCTTGGCGTGAAGGACTGTACCCTTTGGTTACTGACGGTTGGGTTTAGGGTTTGACGTGGGTGGTCCTGCCTGAAATTACTTGGCATAACGAAATTACTTGGCATAACGGACTGTACCCTATGGTTACTGACGGTTGGGTTTAGGGTTTGGTGTGGGTCGTCCTGGCCGAAATTACTTGGCATTAACGAAATTGCTTGGCGTGAAGGACTGTACCCTTTGGTTACTGACGGTTGGGTTTAGGGTTTGGTGCTGACTGGTACGGTACGGTTCGGTACGGGGTCACCCTTATCAGGCTTGCGTTTCCACTAACAAGGGTACCCTTTTGGTGGGCGTGGTGTATGACAGAAAGTTTTAGTCGACGTCATTCTCGCTCGAGGAAATGTCTACAATAAAGCTGTATGGGTCACTTACATATCATATGAGAAGCACTTCTCACAAAACAGATGCTTTACACGCATAAATACTCGTGTAGAAATGTTTATTACTAACTTTTCAATGAACATGAGTTGATAATAACTGCAGATCAATGCCTACTGTAACGTCTGTAATCGTATTGAGTAATTAAATAAATGAACATGTATGAACACATACAAATATAGCCTAGTTGGTGAAAACCTCTCATCTGTGTTTGTAATCTTCAGCAGCACATGTAGCCTCCTTTAGAGAGTAAGTCCGTCATTCCCGGTTCATATTAGTCCAAAATGTGAAGATAATCATGGCATTTTGTTCATGTTTGCTGAGAAATAATGTGCTCCTTTTTTCCGCCTTCTCCTTTGTTTCTTCACGCTTCACTCTCGCGCTTGTCAGTGTCTGACAGGATCGGGTTTCAAAAGCACGTCAATAATCAAGCCCAGGTTATTATCATCAGCTCAAGAAGTTTGTTATTTCAGATATAATGTTGGACGAGCGCTAGCAAGAAAGCGAAACCGCTCGCGCCTCAGACTGGCTCGTAAAAAAAAAACTACGTGTGGCTGTTCATCCACACGACGACAGGGTTTGTTTGAGCCCAGATCGACCATGGCTCGTTGCTATATGTATTTATAATTCCGCTGTGATCTCTCGGCTGTGTATTTCAAACATGGCGGGTTTTTTGTTTTCATTCTGGCTTGTTGCATAAGCGAATGACGTATCTGTAAACCAATAGCGTTCAGCTGCGCGTGTGGCTCTGCCTTTTGGGACCCTTTCTCGTGTTTCGGAAAAGTGGCACGGTACGGTTCGGTACGCTTTTTGACAGTGGAAACGACCATAAAAGCGTACCAAACCGAACCGTACCACTCAGTGGAACCGGGCCATTGGAGGATGCAGGGCCTTGTCTTGCTCCCTGGAACAGCGCACATGCTGCGCAGAGGCACACTCTTCCAACCCTCACACAGGGGATAGCTTTCTTGCTCTCTGGCTAGGATGGATTTCCTCGGTTTTGGTAAAAGTCAAGCCGATTCAGCTCACCCTACAAGACCGAGAGAGAAAGAGAGAGGGGTCACAGAGTCAATGCTCGTTGGCTAGGGTCGAGGGTTAGGATTCAGTAGGGGATATGGGGGTTCAGAATTGGGGTTCAGGGTTGGGGTTAGGAATTGGGGTTCAGGGGTGGGGTTAGGATTTGGGGTTCAGGGTTGGGGTGTAGGGTTGGTCTAGGGTGAGGTATTAGGATTAGGGTTAGGTTTAGAAAAAATTACAACAACTCCCCCCATCCTAGCACTTTGTCTAGGGCGGTTTGAGGTAGGGAGATTGAGGCTGCGTGCACGGGCCCACGCTTGTCTGACTATATACCATAAGAGCATTGATCTTCTACCTCCTGTGTAGGAGGTTGGCCTTGTCTGGGCTTCGGGCTTACGGCTTGATGAGGACGTGTTTTTGTGTTGTTGATTTTGTTTTTTGGTTTTGGTGTTTTTGGGTTTGGTTTTGGTGTTTTTGGACGCTGTCGGGATCGATTGGGTGAGGGTTGGGGTTTGTTTCTCTTCTTCTTCCTACTCCCTCAAGACCAGTTGTGAGAGGGAAATGTTTAAGACACTTCATCAGTAGTGTACCTCAGATTCATCGGGTGTTTCGACTCTTTAAACACTAGACACCCTCGTCTGAGGCGATCAGCTCTGGTTGATCAATCCCAGGCTAGTGTCTTCTTGCCAATTCTGTTATAGGGGTTTGACCAGATCCTCAATCTGTTTATTTTGGGTTCTGGTGTTTTTTTGGTCCAAGTTAGGCGTTTTAGGGTTTTTTTGTGTTTTTCCACACGTTTAGGGTTACGACTGGGTTAGGGTTATGCCCTTTGGTCACGAGTGGTTGGGTTTAGGGTTTGGTGTGGGTGTGGGTTGTCCTGCCCGAAATTACTTGGTCTAACGGACTGTACCCTTTGGTTACTGACGGTTGGGGTTAGGGTGTGGTGTGGGTCGTCCTGGCCAAAATTACTTGGCATTAACGAAATTGCTTGGCGTGAAGGACTGAGCCCTTTGGTTACTGACGGTTGGGTTTAGGGTTTGGTGTGGGTTGTCCTGGCCGAAATTACTTGGCATTAACGAAATTGCTTGGCGTGAAGGACTGTACCCTTTGGTTACTGACGGTTGGGTTTAAGGTTTGGTGTGGGTCGTCCTGGCCAAAATTACTTGGCATTAACGAAATTGCTTGGCGTGAAGGACCGTACCCTTTGGTTACTGACGGTTGGGTTTAGGGTTTGGTGTGGGTTGTCCTGCCTGAAATTACTTGGCATAACGAAACTACTTGGCATAACGGACTGTACCCTATGGTTACTGACGGTTGGGTTTAGGGTTTGGTGTGGGTTGTCCTGGCCGAAATAACTTGGCATAACGAAATTGTTTGGCGTGAAGGACTGTACCCTTTGGTTACTGACGGTTGGGTTTAGGGTTTGACGTGGGTTGTCCTGCCTGAAATTACTTGGCCTAACGGACTGTACCCTTTAGTTAGTAACGGTTGAGTTTAGGGTTTGAGTGCAGGGTAAAGGTTTAGTTGAAATGTATTTTTCCTGAGAGGTCCGAGGTTTTAGAAGTTTCCAAAAAGATCCAATTGGTATGTAGGTGGTGTTGGTGCGCAATGTGCTCGTTGTGTGGAGGTGCTAATCACCAGTAGAAAATTGGGCTTCAATTAAGGCCTGTTTGCCCCAGGCCACCGTCCCCTGCGTGCTGTCCAAGTGGACTCAGGGGGGGCTGAATACTCACCACTCCCCCAAGTGACCTTTTGTTAACACCGCAAGGTTACCCAGGTCACCCGAGGTCGAGGTTCAAACTGGCGGTCATATTCGGTAAAATATAACAAGCTTCTACCCGTTTTCTCCTCTAGGGGCAATGCGAGAACCAAACCGACATCATCCTCCCCGAGGACAACCGTTGGGAGCATTGACCCTGAGGAGAAAGGCAGAAAAGCTGCCGACTGGGTGTTTGAGCGCAGTATTCTCCAGGATGGTAACCTGGCAGGGGAGACACCATGATCGAGGTCTGGCGGGGAAGACACCATGATCGAGAAGGTGCGGTTTGGTTGAGGCCCTTGTTTGAGGATTGTAATTGCTTCAGATGTTTTTTAGTATTCATTTTGTTGCTTTAACTTTATTGTCTGTTTATTTATTGACTTGTTGCGTGTTTGTCGACTTATTTTGAGGGATAACTTGTGCCTTTCTTTTTGTTTGACTGTTTTTATGCCTTATTTAAGGATTTTGACTGTTTTTATGTTATATTGAGGTGTTCCACTACTCCTTACGATATCTTCACTTGTTTGGTTAGGGTTAGGGTTAGGGTTAGGGTTAGGGTTAGGGTTAGGGTTAGGGTTTAGGTTAGGGTTAGGGTTAGGGTTAGGGTTAGGGTTAGGGTTAGGGTTAGGGGTTAGGGTTAGGGTTAGGGTTAGGGTTAGGGTTAGGGTTAGGGTTAGGGTTAGGGTTAGGGTTAGGGTTAGGGTTAGGGTTAGGGTTAGGGTTAGGGTTAGGGGTTAGGGTTAGGGTTAGGGTTAGGGTTAGGGTTAGGGGTTAGGGTTAGGGTTAGGGTTAGGGTTAGGGGAACGAAAATCCAAAGGCCAGACTGTGTCCGGCCTTGGTTATGCATTGTCCTACATTTCAACTGACCGCTTCGGGTTCCGCTTCGACTTCCTCCTTCGTCCAAACTCTCTCCCACTCCTGTTTCTCATTGTTCAAGATCATACTCTGTGTTGTGTTTTTTTGTGAATAAATAAATGATTGTTTTCCTTTTTTGTTTTTATTTTTTAATTAATTAATTAATTTAATTTGTTTATTTGTTTAAAAACAAGTGTATGTTTCTTTTATTTGTGTTTTTTTTATTTATTTTTTTATGTGTGTGTGTGTTTCTTTGTGTCCCTTTGTATATTTACTTTTGTGTCAGGGTTGGGGTTTGAATTAGGGTTTGTCGCGCAGTCTCCCGTGTCTGTGTTTAAGGTATGATTCCTGTGATTTGAGGCCGTATTAAAATGAGTTTTAGTGTCAGGGTTACTGACCTTTAGGGTTAGGGTAAGTGTTGGGGTTGGGTTTTTGTTTGTGAGAATTAGGGTTAGTCAGGGTTACTGACTTTGGGGTTAGGGTAAGTGTTGGGGTTGGGTTTTTGTTTGTGTAAATTAGGGTTAGTCAGGGTTACTGACTTTGGGGTTAGGGTAAGTGTTGGGGTTGGGTTTTTGTTTGTAAAAATTAGGGTTAGTCGCGCAGTCCCCTGTGTCTCTGTGTTTTAGGTATAATTCCCGTGATTCAAGGCCGCATTAGGATTTTATTATCAGGGTTACTGACTGTAGGGTTAGGGTGAGTGTTGGGGTTGCGCTTTTATTTGTGAAAAGTAGGGTTAGTGCCGAAGTCCCCTGTGTCTCTGTGTTTTAGGTATAATTTCCGTAAATTAAGATCGCGTCAAGTGTTTGGAAGTGGTCGCGTCAGGGTTATCGTCTTTGGGGTTGGGGTGAGTGTTGGTGTTGGGCTGTCATCATCGAAAAAAAGGATTCGTCCCGAAGCTCTCCGTGTTAGATTTCGTTGTTTGTCACGTTTTTTTAGTTTTCATTTAAGCCCCTTGGATATATCGTATCTAATCGTTTGATCCATATTCTTTCAAATTTTAACCTCTCTCGTAATGACCAAAAAGGGCTTGACTGTAAGGCGGTAACTCTGAGGGCTGGGAGCCCATGCATTACAAAATGTTTAACTAGTAATTTGCGTTTTTCAATTTTGTTACGTATGTTGTATGTATGTTGATACGTCCGTAGTGAGAGTTGATTCTTAGTTTGCCCAACGTATTGTTTGTGGCATTTCGTACAATAAATTAAATAAATGCAGTTGGATACTCCAGCAGATGTGTTGCGTTGTATTTCATAAATGTTTTTGTTTGTTTTGTTCTGAACCCACCGTCTCACCGTGTAGTGTTTGTGCGCTTCTGCTCTTGTCGGTTTTTGTTGTTGGCTGACTTTGCTACTGACCAATGTGTCTAGTAAGTTTTTGTTTCTTTTAAAGGCCGCAATTGGTCTGTGTTTTTGGATAAAACGTGTGGGTTCGATGAATTTGGTGAAGTTTTCTTTTGTTGCTCTGTTGAGTTGTTTACTCTGTTGTGAGTAAAACGTGACGAGGGGGATTATTTTATTGCGTGTGTTTGTTGTTGTTGTTGTTGGGTTTGTGACAGATTGGTGAAATGTTTTGAAAATTTTCCGAAGATACGTGCGTCCGTATCCCCGTTTTTTTAGTGCCTTAAAAAGGATTTTAACTGCCATTTTGAATTCTGTCTCTTGAGAAGATATTCTGTAAAATCTAAGGATTTGTGACTTGATTACTCCCCGAAATGTGTGTTTAGGGTGAAAGCTGGATTTGTGTAATAAAGAGTGTGTGTCCGTGGGTTTGAAGTAAACTTTGTAGTCCAATTGGTTTTGTTTCTCAAATTTAGGTCCTTTGTATGTGACTACGTCCAAGAAGTTCACCTGTTGGTCGTTAATCTCAAACTTGATTGTGATGGAGCTTTGATGATTGTTCAAGTGTGTTGTGAATCTTAGAAACTCCTCTCTGCCGTGTGTCCATACCCCCCAAATATCGTCAAGAAATCTATAATATGCGAATGGTTTTAGGGGAAAGGTAGTTAATGCGGAGTGCTCCCAAGCTGCCATGAAAATGTTTGCGTAAGAGGGTGCGAATTTTTTGCCCATGGCGGTGCCCTTTGTTTGCAGATAGAATTTTGAATTAAATTCAAAGTCATTTTTAGTGAGATTTATTTCTAATAGTTTGATTAGATATTCATCAGGTCTTTTGGGGTCCGGAAAACGCTTGAAGCATTCTTGCACTGCCGATATTCCGGCCTGTGTTTCGATGTTTGTGTAGAGACTGTCTATATCGATAGTGAAAAGGAGGGCGTCCGTGGGAATTTTGAGATTTTTAGTCTTTTGTATGAAATCATATGTGTCCCGTAGATAACTGGCGTGTTGCTGTGAGATGGGGTTTAAGAAATATTCTATGTATTCGGCTGTATAGTAGGATTCGCTGTCACAGTCCGATACTATTGGGCGGCCTGGCGGTACCTTATGTGGTATACTCCAGTCTTTCGGGTCCTTGTGAATTTTGGGCAGTAAATAAAATCTCCTCGACCTTGGAGTTCCCGATCCTATTAAATAGGTTTTTTGGTCCCCGCTGATAATCTTCTTTTCGCACATTTCTTCTAGTATTTCTTTGATTTCTAGTCTCGTTTGGGGGTATATGGGTTCGTCCAGTGGGCTATAGTGTTCTTGTTTGTTAAGTTGTCGATGCCCCTCCCATAAATAGTCCGTTTTGTCCATGAGTACGACCGCGTTTCCCTTGTCAGCAGGTTTGATCACCAACTGGTGATTGCTGTGTAAATTCTTAATAGCTATCCTTTCATTCTTAGTGAGATTTTCTTCTTCTGACAAGCTCCAGTTGAGATGTTTGTACGCGTAATAGTCGGCTTGGATCAATGAGTTAATTTGCGGGGGTAAACTGGACGACGCTGGAGTCCAATCAGAGTTGTGTGTGAATGGTAATTTCTGTTTTTGTCTCTTTTTGCCCTCGAAATATACCTCTAATTTTATTCGTCTATGATACGTCTGTAAGCTATGTAATAATTCGATCTTTTGAGTGGTTCTTTTGGTTGAAGGAATGAACGAGAGGCCTTTCCGTAATGTTGTCGTCTGATCTGGGGTTAATATTACCGTGGATAGATTGACTATGCGTTTGTCTGAGTCCCCTGTAGGGTTATTTGGCCTTCCAAGTTTAAAAAATACATCCAGTGTTCTAATAGTGCTCGGGCTGTGCCGGCGGTCCAGTGAATCAAGTCATTTTCTACCCTAAAATCCTCGGATGGTAATGCTTCCACATAGTTGAGATTGTCTTCGATGTATTTGTTCATGGCTGTGAGATGTGCTTTTTCTTCCTCTGGGAGTGATTGGCTAAAGTTAATGAGTGGTATGATGACCTCCGTGTGTGGCAAGCGAGCACGTGCTGCTTTGTATGTCCTGAGCATTTCCTTTTCCGTGGTTGAGAT
>NC_079455.1:46728642-46756858 GCF_903798145.1 Danio aesculapii | reverse complement strand
GGAATAGTGGAGAATACAGTGGAGTATAGTAAAGAATGCAGTACGGAATAGTGGAGAATACAGTGGAGTATAGTAGGGGATGCAGTACGGAATAGTGGAGTATACAGTGGAGTATAGTAGGGAATGCAGTACGGAATAGTGGAGTATACAGTGGAGTATAGTAGGGAATGCAGTACGGAATAGTGGAGTATACAGTGGAGTATAGTAGGGAATGCAGTACGGAATAGTGGGGAATACCGGTGAGTATAGTAGGGAATGCAGTGGGGAACACAGTGGAGTATAGTAGAGAATGCAGTGGGGAACACAGTGGAGTATAGTAGAGAATGCAGTGGGGAACACAGTGGAGTATAGTAGGGAATGCAGTGGGGAACACAGTGGAGTATAGTAGGGAATGCAGTGGGGAACACAGTGGAGTATAGTAGAGAATGCAGTACGGAATAGTGGAGAATACAGTGGAGTATAGTAGGGGATGCAGTACGGAATAGTGGAGAATACAGTGGAGTATAGTAGAGAATGCAGTACGGAATAGTGGAGAATACAGTGGAGTATAGTAGGGGATGCAGTACGGAATAGTGGAGAATACAGTGGAGTATAGTAGGGAATGCAGTACGGAATAGTGGAGTATACAGTGGAGTATAGTAGGGAATGCAGTACGGAATAGTGGGGAATACCGGTGAGTATAGTAGGAAATGCAGTGGGGAATACAGTGGAGTATAGTAGGGAATGCAGTGCGGAATAGTGGAGAATACAGTGGAGTATAGTAGGGGATGCAGTACGGAATAGTGGAGAATACAGTGGAGTATAGTAGGGAACGCAGTGCGGAATAGTGGAGAATACAGTGGAGTATAGTAGGGGATGCAGTACGGAATAGTGGAGAATACAGTGGAGTATAGTAGGGGATGCAGTGCGGAATAGTGGAGAATACAGTGGAGTATAGTAGGGGATGCAGTACGGAATAGTGGAGAATACAGTGGAGTATAGTAGGGAACGCAGTGCGGAATAGTGGAGAATACAGTGGAGTATAGTAGGGGATGCAGTGCGGAATAGTGGAGAATACAGTGGAGTATAGTAGGGGATGCAGTGCGGAATAGTGGAGAATACAGTGGAGTATAGTAGGGAATGCAGTGCGGAATAGTGGAGAATACAGTGGAGTATAGTAGGGGATGCAGTGCGGAATAGTGGAGAATACAGTGGAGTATAGTAGGGGAATGCAGTGCGGAATAGTGGAGAATACAGTGGAGTATAGTAGGGGATGCAGTGCGGAATAGTGGAGAATACAGTGGAGTATAGTAGGGGATGCAGTACGGAATAGTGGAGAATACAGTGGAGTATAGTAGGGGATGCAGTACGGAATAGTGGAGAATACAGTGGAGTATAGTAGGGGATGCAGTACGGAATAGTGGAGAATACAGTGGAGTATAGTAGGGGATGCAGTACGGAATAGTGGAGAATACAGTGGAGTATAGTAGGGGACGCAGTGCGGAATAGTGGAGAATACAGTGGAGTATAGTAGGGGACGCAGTGCGGAATAGTGGAGAATACAGTGGAGTATAGTAGGGGACGCAGTGCGGAATAGTGGAGAATACAGTGGAGTATAGTAGGGAATGCAGTGCGGAATAGTGGAGAATACAGTGGAGTATAGTAGGGGATGCAGTGCGGAATAGTGGAGAATACAGTGGAGTATAGTAGGGGATGCAGTGCGGAATAGTGGAGAATACAGTGGAGTATAGTAGGGGATGCAGTGCGGAATAGTGGAGTATACAGTGGAGTATAGTAGAGAATGCAGTACGGAATAGTGGAGAATACAGTGGAGTATAGTAGGGGATGCAGTGCGGAATAGTGGAGTATACAGTGGAGTATAGTAGAGAATGCAGTGCGGAATAGTGGAGAATACAGTGGAGTATAGTAGGGGATGCAGTGCGGAATAGTGGAGAATACAGTGGAGTATAGTAGGGAATGCAGTGCGGAATAGTGGAGAATACAGTGGAGTATAGTAGGGGATGCAGTGCGGAATAGTGGAGAATACAGTGGAGTATAGTAGGGGATGCAGTGCGGAATAGTGGAGAATACAGTGGAGTATAGTAGGGGATGCAGTGCGGAATAGTGGAGTATACAGTGGAGTATAGTAGAGAATGCAGTACGGAATAGTGGAGAATACAGTGGAGTATAGTAGGGGATGCAGTGCGGAATAGTGGAGAATACAGTGGAGTATAGTAGGGGATGCAGTGCGGAATAGTGGAGAATACAGTGGAGTATAGTAGGGGATGCAGAACAGAAGAGTGGAGTGTACAGTGGAGTATAGTAGGGAACGGAGTGCGGAATAGTGGGGAATACCGGTGAGTATAGTAGGGAATGCAGTGGGGAACACAGTGGAGTATAGTAGGGAACGCAGTGTGTAATAGTGGAGTATACAGTGGAGTATAGTAGGGGATGCAGTGTGGAATAGTGGAGAATACAGTGGAGTATAGTAGGGAACGCAGTTGGGAACAGTGGGAAATAGAGAAGGGAATAAACTGAGGAATAAAGCAGGAAATACAGATGGGAATAGTGAAGTAAACAGTGAGAATACAGAGTGTGTGTGTGTGTGTGTGTGTGTGTGTGGTCTGATGGTTAGTGTTTTCTCTCTCCGTCAGTCATTCTTCGAGTCGGCCAGTATGATGAGCCAGCTCTCCCATAAACACCTGCTGCTCAACTACGGCATCTGTGTGTGCACGGATGAACGTGAGTAACACACACTAACACACACACACACACACACACACACACACACACACACACACACACACACACACACACACACACAACACAAACTCAGAGAGGGGTGTGTGTGTTTCAGACATCATGGTGCAGGAGTATGTGCGCTTTGGCTCTCTGGACACGTACCTGAAGAGAAACCGCAACACCATCAACATCACCTGGAAGCTGGAGGTGGCCAAGCAGCTAGCATGGGCGCTACATCACCTGGTGAGCAGCAAACAATGATGAGGGACCAGCGTGTGTGTGTGTGTGTGTGTGTGTGTGTGTGTGATCAGCGTGTGTTTGTGTCCTGCAGGAGGAGAAGAGTCTGATCCATGGGAACGTCTGCGCCAGGAATGTTCTGGTGACCCGAGAGGAGGACCGTAAGACGGGAACGCCCCCCTTCATCAAGCTGAGCGACCCGGGCATCAGCATCACCGTCCAGCCCAGAGAGAGTCAGTGTCTGTGTTTGTGTGTGTGAGAGAGAGAGAGAGAGAGTGTGTGTGTGTGTGTAAGTGATTGAGTGAGTGTGTGTCTAATGCTGTGTGTGTGTGCAGTTCTGCTGGAGCGTATCCCCTGGGTTCCTCCCGAGTGTGTGAAGGACAGCAGGACTCTCAGTCTGGCTGCAGATAAGTGGAGCTTCGGGACCACACTGTGGGAGATCTACTGCGGAGGAGAACAGCCGCTCGCTGCGTACGACACGGCCAAGGTGAACCACACACACACACACACACACACACACACCTGCTGTTCTGTCTGTGCGTTTGGTGGAGTTCATATATATATATATATGTGTGTGTGTGTGTGTGTGTGTGTGTGTGTGTGTGTGTGTGTGTGTGTGTGTGTGTGCAGAAGCTGCTGTTCTATGAGGATAAGCACCAGCTGCCGGCCCCTAAGTGGACCGAGTTGGCCAGTGTGATCAACAGCTGTATGGACTATGAGCCGCTGCACCGGCCGTCCTTCAGGGCGCTGATCCGAGACCTCAACAGCCTCTACACTCCAGGTCTGACACACCGCGATGAGCTAGCGCTAGCTTATGGAGCAGTGTGTGACGTCTGTGTGTGTGTGTGTGTGTGTGTGTCTCAGACTATGAGCTGCTAGTGGAGAGCGACACGGTTCCCAGCAGGCATCGGGCCCCGGGCCTCGCCGGAGCGTTCGAGAGTCAGGAGCCCACACAGTTCCAGGCGCGACACCTGATATTCCTGCAGCTGCTGGGGAAGGTGAGCCTTCATCATCATCATCATCATGACATGGACACCAATACTGTGGGTTTAATATGATTAAGACAAGACTCTGATGAAGAGTCACCAGGTTAACAGATCTGAGATCAGGCCTGTGCAGTGTTCCTGTTAGAGCAGTGCAGTACAGACATGTGAACACCTTCAACTGTTAGTGTTCGTATATTTAGCCACAGGACACACACACACACACACACACACACACACACACACACACACGTCAGGCGTTTGACCACAAACAAATGAGAATGGCTTCCAGCAGGAGAGCAAACCGGGACCATTCTCTCATCCAGAACCTCCAGTTTATCACAGGGCCTGAATGTAAGTCAGTGAGTGCGAGGCCAGTGGTGGCCTGCTGCTGGAGAATGAGTGTCCGCCGTCGTCTGTTTGCACACAGTGTGAGAAATGAGCTGCAGCTGAACATTCGCTCAATGAAAAGCCCAGAATCACCATACCCGTCAACCCTCCTGTTTTCCCCTATTCTTAGTCTTTCTATGAAGGGTGGCAATACACATTAAAGAGCCGATCTTACCTATACACAACCCACCACCAGAGGACACCGCTTGCTCTGAAATGTGAATCTGTTCTGTACTTTCCTTATATTTATGCATGAAAACACTTTAAATTAAATATAAAAACAGCAGGACTCCCTTCCTTTCCATTAGAGGCACCATCGCCCCTCCTATACACTCCTCAGATCAGTGAGTTCATGTAGCGGTGTGTGACTGTCAGACGCTGTTCCCCAAACGGATTCTGTACACACGATGGGTTTTTGGGTGCGTGTTTGAACAGACATATACACAATAATAATAATAACAACATCTGAACATGTCCATCTTGGTGGGTTTTTTCTTAAACACAACATATTTAGTCCTAGATAAGCATAAACCGTTAGGAAAGCAGTTGAACGCTTTCAGATGTGTGCAGTTTTAAAGTGACGCCTCTGTTATTTAATATAATGTTTAAATTATACAGTGAAGAAAAGGTTGATGAGATTTGATAACTGTTTAATTTCTTTATAATAGCTGTTAATAGGCTAAACTTTACTTTATTTACAGCTTTTATTTATTTATTCTTTGTAAATAATAATAAAACATAACTGACCATTTCAATTGTTCATTTACAATAAAAACAGCTCCAGATGAACAGATTTAGGCCCTGTTTACACTAGTGTTTTAGTTTTACAGCAGCGTTTCAGAATGAGAACGATCAGCGTCCACACTAGCGTTACACCCAGCGTTTCTGAACAACTCTCCGTCAACATTACACCGCTGTAAACACAATCACGTGACCACACACACACACACACACACACACACACACACTCACACACACACTCTGGCATGCGCTGCAGCATATCTAGCCAGATGAGAGCTGTGCTCGTCAGACTGTTCATTAAGGATCTCCTGCTGGATCTAATCTCAGTGTATTTGTTAAACGTGATCTTGAACTCATCTTGTTGTCTCTGACCACATATTCCCAGACTTTGGTCTTCTGAATCGATCAGTTGTTCTCAGGTGACGTGTTTTGGCTGAGCGCAGAGATGAGTTAATATATTAATGTAACCGTGTACACTCTTCAATTGACTGATCGCTTGCCTTTATTTCCTCTATTGTATAAACTTACTGTACGTTATACTGTTCTAATGGCCGTTATTGATTATTTATACTGATATTCAGCAATAGAGATGGGGTGTTTCCTATCTTCACTGAGAATGAAAGGAGGCAGTGATGTTATCGGCTCTGTATTGTTATAAATATGCACACAGTGAAGATGAGGCTCGTATAAATCTGCAGCTACACGACGCCTCCATATTTCTGCTGTCTGTTGAGTTCTTAATATCAAAATGAAAATAGGCCGTTCCTTATATGTTTTCATTTTATCATTAAGATCGTGAAACAGCGTACATATCCAGAATGATGTAAATACAGTTATAAAGCACACTGATCCCTTTGGAGATTTACTGATGTGTCCTCGGGAGTTTGTTTTCCATATTAAACTTGTGAAGTCTGAACTTACAAGCAGAGGATGAAGACTGAACTGTGTGTAGACTACTGAATATTGAGGGAAAAGCCCCAATCAGATGGTGAATGTCTGCAGCCGGCCTCTGTGTTCAGATGTCTCTGTTTTCCCCCATCTGCACTGATACGGAGCAGCAGCGCTTTAGAATGAACACGGCCTCTCCAGCGTTTTCAAAACGCTCCATTTTTCAGTGCTCGAACACTCCGGCGTAGTGTGGACGGCTGGCGTAACCGTAGCAAAACTTAAGCGTTTTAGAACTAAAACGTATGAGTGTAAACAGGGCCTTAGTCATTTGGGAATTTCTTAAGGGGTGGGGTAGGGAGGTATCCCTTATTTTCACATTCCAATGTTGACAGGTATGAGAATCACATGTGCTGCTGATATGATGAACTGTTCGCTGGAGGAAACTCGTGCTGAATGGTGATGTACGTTAATAATGCTATAACATGCAAAACAGGAGCATTCAGACAGCAGCTCCTGTAAACACCTTCATATTATTGTGTTAAGCTGCGGGACACTAGAGTTTGATCATGTGAACGTCTGTCGTGCGGCGCTGTGAAAAGGGGCGGGATTAAACAAGATTAATAGACAATAAATAAAGCGAGCGATCGCTCCATGCTTTATATTTCGGTCCAGAGAGGTCCTGTTTTGGTGCTCGATTGGTCTCACGCAGTCAAGTGATGCGATTTCACAGGTCAGAGTTCACCAAGCTTGACGCATGACCCTTGTGTTTCCAGTCTGACGCATTCACGTGTGTGTGAGTGGAAGTGTATGGGGAGAAAAGCGCAGTGTGAGCGCAGTGTGAGCGCAGCTCTACTCAGATTAAAGGAAATCATTAGATCACTGGTGTCTGTGTAAATGTAGTCAGTGAGGATGTTTACTAGCACACCAATAATCCAATCTTAATATGATCAAGACAATACTCTGATTAAGAGTCGCCTGTTTACATCTCTGATTACCATTTCTGATGACCCTAATCTGACTGAAGTCATAATGGAGCTCAACAGAAATGAAGACATGTGGAGGATTCCTGTTTCAGTCACATTACTGAAGCACAGACATGGAAACATTGCAATCACACTACTACCGTCATTTTGGGACAGGATAGTCTACACACACACACACACACACACACACACACACACACACACACACACACACACACACACACACACAGACACACACACAACACGGCTGTCTGACCCTATTCTCTACACCTACAGGACTCAGATGCCTGCGGAGGTTTTTTCTCCCATACGGTGTGCGCCATCATACTCCACAGTTCCAGCAGTATCTCGCATACAGTACCTCAGAGTTCAGCTCAGGGGGCATGCAGGGAATGTGCCAAACTGCAGTTAAAGCTGACAAATTAGAAATGAAACACCTGAAACTCTGGAGGAAACGTGGATAGTGTGCTGACACTATGACATTAATGTAATTATGTGCTGTAAGATGTGAAACAGGATCCTGAGAGGAGTGTTAAACAGCAGCGCATGTCAACACCTTCATCATATGATTGTCTTATTCAGGAATCATCAGACTCTGGTGTCCATGTGAACACAGTCTCTGTCATGATGAGCTGAACTATTGAACATCAGATGCTCGTTATGGAGTATCAGCTCATGTGTGCTCCGTCTGCAGGGGAATTTCGGCAGTGTGGAGAAGTGCCGCTACGACCCGCTGCAGGATAACACCGGTGAGGTCGTGGCGGTGAAGAAGCTGCAGCACAGCACGGCGGAGCACCTGCGCGACTTCGAGCGCGAGATCGAGATCCTGCGGTCGCTGCAGCACGAGAACATCGTGCGCTATAAGGGCGTGTGTTACAGCGCAGGTGAGTGTGTGTTCTGACCGACCGCAGCGCAGGTCCGCAGAGGCGCCCACACCTCACCACTCTCTCTCTATCTCTCTCTCCCTGCAGGACGCAACAACCTGCGGCTGGTGATGGAGTTCCTCCCGTTCGGCAGCCTGCGCGATTACCTGAGCAAGAACAGAGAACGCTTCGACCACAGCAAACTCCTGCTGTACGCCTCGCAGATCTGCAAGGTGCTCACACACACACACACACACACACACACACACACACACACACACACACACTCTACCAGGGTGTTGGGCGATATATACTATATTTTAGTTCATCATGTCATCCTTTATTAATCAGGGGTCGCCACAGTGGAATGAACTGCCAACTATTCCAGCATATATTTTACACAGTAGATGCCCTTCCAGCTGCAACCCAGCACTGTGAAACACCCATACACACTCATTCACACACACACTCATACACTATGGCCAGTTTAGTTGATCAGTTCCCCTATAGCGCATGTGTTTGGACTGTGGGGGAAACCGGAGCACCCGGAGGAAACCCACACCAACACGAGGAGAACATGCAAACTCCACACACAAACACCAACTGACCCAGCCGGGACTCAAACCAGAGACCTTCTTGCTGTGAGGCCACAGTGCGACACCACTGAGCCACCGTGTCACCCCTGCACAATATAAATTACACAAAACAATACAAACATTATTAAAGCAGAGCCAGTCTCACTGATACCAAACCACAGGTGTAAGAAGCGCGTGATGATACAGAATTATTGTATTAAATATGTGAGTTATGCTGACTGACTTGATCTTTTATTCTTATATATAGTTTTTAGGGCTGCAACAGCGAATCGATCAATAAAAATGGATTGCTAATAGCTCAGCGCGGAGCAGAGTGAACACGGTCTCTCTCCGTCTCTCACACACTGATATAGAGCTCAGCGCCTCAAACACAGGGATGGTTCTGTTTTGTCCCTGGTGCTGGTGTCTTGTGTCTGGCGCTGAGTCAGAGAAAGACAGCAGGGTTGAGTTGGTTTTGTTTTGGGTATTCCTGACACATTCAGATGGTAATAACTCTGATACCTCTTACCCTAACAGGATCTAAACTGTGTTTCCTACAAACTGACACAGCAGGTTCTGTTTCACAGCAGGTTCTGTTTCCCAGCAGGTTCTGTTTCACAGCAGGTTCTGTTTCACAGCAGGTTCTGTTTCACAGCAGGTTCTGTTTCACAGCAGGTTCTGTTTCACAGCAGGTTCTGTTTCCCAGCTGTCTTTTCTTTGTTCGCTTGATTTTACGAGCACTGCTCCGTTTAAGCAGTCGCAATATGAGTTTAGCCGGGAGAGCTCGCGCTGAGCAGAGCTTTCAGGAAAGGACAGTCGGAAAAGTGCATGTTATCCAAACTTAACCCCACTGAGAAAGAAGTAAGACATGTAAGTACACACAGATACTAGTAAAACAATACATTTAGAGTTTGTAAAACACACAGGATAGTCTGGTGAAGACTGGTGAATTTACATGCTGAATCCTGCCTGTTCTGCTTTTATGAATGAGGCAAACGTGCGGCCGCAAGTAAACATGTCGACGTCCAGCTCACGTTATAGATCACGATCACGAACACGTTCATGTGAATTGGAAGATCAGGTGCTGATGACATGATGAGCACACGAGTGAATATGTAGAATTAAAACAGAACAAACTAAATAAAGGGCTACATCTGTCAGACAGCGCTGTTGAGGCTGCAGCGTCACATGATAAACATGATGCACAGGTAAACAGAGAGAGTGTGTTAAAGTCAGCAGTGAAGGAGTTAATAACAGCAGTAAAGCAGCGCTGAGAGAGTTCCTCTGCACTGAAGAATAAACACACGACTTTATTCACTCGCCTCTTCTAGATCCTTCATTTATCATCATCATCGTCATGTAGAGCTGCAGATAAAGCTTTCTTACTCAGTCATTTCATCTGGTCTCCAGTCCAAATATCTAAACCATCTTACATCAAGACGAGAGCAGAGAAACGGCATGAGGAAATGAAGATGCTGAACTTCTGTCTGAGATGAGCTCTCATTAACAGTATTTCTCTGACCTCACTGGGGAAGAATTGAGCTTGGGTTAAACTATCACTTCATTTTGAGCAGTTTTCCAGAAAACAAGACTTCATTTCATCTGTCTAGTGTTTACCTTGATTTAAAAACATTTAGATATTTGGATTGAAAACAGGACAACACTAGTTTATTATTATTATCATTATTATTATCATCATCATAACAGCTTAGCGATGAGCTTTTTTCAATAAAGGGTTGAAATGAATGCTTCTTGTTTGTTTTTTTATCTGATTCATCGAAAAGATAATCGACAGAATAATCGATTATTAAAATAATCATTAGTTGCAGCACTAATAGTGTTTTTGTGTTAGTATTTTAAAAATCTACATTTAAAATATATATTTAATTAACTTATTAATTACATTTATATTATTTATTATTTTTATGCAACAGTCAAGTTTCATGTGGATTTGCGATGCAAAGAAAAATAAATTCATTATGTTGATTTATGCTAAATTGTGAATATAGATCTACATAATCACCGTGCAATCAATTAATTATTACATTTGTTTATTGACAATTTTCAATTTAAATATGGCACAACCCTATCCTGCGGAGTGTGTTACGTGTGTGTGTGTGTGTGTGTGTGTGTGTGTGTGTGTGTGTGTGTGTGTGTGTGTGTGTGTGTGTGTGTGTTAAGGGCATGGACTACCTGGCGGAGAAGCGTTACGTACATCGGGATCTGGCCACGCGTAACATCCTGGTGGAGAGTGAGTTTCGGGTGAAGATCGGAGACTTCGGCCTGACTAAAGTGCTCCCTCAGGATAAGGAGTATTACACGGTGCGCGAGCCCGGAGAAAGCCCCATATTCTGGTGAGAACATTCACACACGCGTCCGGCTGAAGCGGAGACAGGAGCATTCAGACACTCACATTAAAACTGGCCTGAAACCATAAATTCTGAGTGCACTCGGCCAAGAACAAGAATTATTATAAATAATATGAAGTATAGTTTAATTTAAATGACATGGAAAGTCCACACAGGCCACTAAAATACCCACATCTTATAGACAGTCAAGTTTTATTGGCAGTGAGTGAGCTATAGCTAACAGCAGGAATAAGTACACTCTGTACACAATGTCACATCAGCACATTATTTGAGCTGATTATTGCTTCCTAGTGTTGATTTTCCGGTGAGCATGCATGGTTCCTGCGTAGAGGAGTATAATTATACTTGTGCATGATATCCAGAGCTGAATATTGAGTTTTTTACTCTCTCTCTGCAGCTTGTGTGCTTTAATCATCACCTAGACTTATAGTTTGCATTGATATAAATGGGTTTCATAGCGCAGCGCTCTCCGCATCCAGTGTGAAAGGGTTAATGCTCAGTAGCTGTGGGTTCTTGTCTGTTTGTGATGAAGGTACGCGCCGGAGTCTCTGACGGAGAGCAAGTTCAGCGTGGCGTCAGACGTCTGGAGTTTCGGAGTCGTCCTCTACGAACTCTTCACTTACAGTGAGAAGCGCTGCAGTCCTCCAGCGGTAAGTGTCGTAACGTATTGTCTGTATGTTCAGTAATGATCAATACTCCTGATGCTGTGCTGTGTTCAGGTGTTCATGGAGCAGATGGGTGAGGATAAACAGGGTCAGATGATCGTCTATCACCTCATCGACCTGCTGAAACGGAACTACCGTCTGCCAGCTCCAGAGGGGTGTCCAGCAGAGGTACAGACCCGCCGCTAGCTAATGATGACTGACACAAAACTGACCTTTAAAAACAGTCAAGATCCCGAAGCACAGATATTTCAAAACACCCAGGTCATGTGACTAAAGCGATTCAAGGGATCAGGGCGTTTCAAGTCATGCCCTACACGCTGAATCTGCGTGTGATTGACCATGTTAAGAACAAACAAAGCGATCACACAAAGCCTAGTGGACACACAGTGCAACTGCGCTGCAGCTGTCCTGAGTTTGAATCCTATTAATGTTCATTATTCATGACTGAAATACACATATTAGCTCATTTAGATGTCGGACTGTGGTGGTAATGCTCTGCTTAAGAAAGCAAACCACCAATAAAACAAGAAGAAGAAGATGTCAGACTGATGTTACAACACACATTACAATAACAAACCCCAAATCTTAAACATGACCGTAGTTCCCTCACTCTGGATTTGAACCGAACATGTTCTCATGTCCGTCAGGAACACCAATCACTGCCCTGAATCATCTGAGGATTCGATGATACAGCGTGGGTTCCTCAATTCGCTTAAACGTTTCTGTGGAAGCGGTTTCTGAACAACACCTGAAAATGACCACTAGGTGGCACTGTAGGGACGGGTTTCAAAGCCAACATTTGCTTCGACTGTTTGTTTTTCACGAAGCCTCGCTCTGCCGAAGACGTCAGCTACAGTCAGCTATCCATGCATGAGGATAAAGCAGATATAACCGATAAATGCATCACATATAAAGAGAGTAAATGCTTGAGGTTATATCTGGGTTATTTGTGTTCCTCAAGTTGTTCTGGGTATTTTATGAGCATTATAGTGCAATGCTAATTGACCCTAGCCATTACCACTTAAAACAGCACGACTTCTTCATTCTGTGATGTTAAACAATGTCTGGTCAAAAAAAATAGTGATTTAAAGCACTGGACTGGTGTTCTGAGGTGAATTCAGAGTTAATGTCAGTACGTCGGTATTGGTAAACAGGCTCAACATCACACTTGTACCACTGCAATAATAAATCACTGCTCAGATCGATTATCATTATTACTGATCAGACAATTCTTTTATTATGGGCTGGATTTTCACCAGTATATCGCAAATGATCAGATATCGCTCATCGCTAATTCAGAATCGCAGAAACACTACATATGTCTGTTTTCCTGATGTCGTGCAGCCCTAGTTTCACACATGAAAAACGTAACCTGTCAAGTAAACACAATGTAAAGTGTGTGTGTGTGTGTGTGTGTGTTTGTTTCAGATCCACTCGCTGATGAAGCGGTGCTGGGCCCCAGAGCCGTCTGATCGGCCCCTGTTCAGAGATCTGGCTCGGACAGTCGACGATATCCAGGACAGTCAGAGCGGCTGATGGAGAACACGCCAGAGACACGCTTGTGTACACGCTTACATTTCAAGATCCACATTTAATCTGCGTGTGGAAGACTTTATTCAGCGAGCGAATGGTTTTCTGCAGGACTCTGTTTGGTTTGTGTGGGAAACCACTGATAAACAGCAGTAAACAACAGTCCACTCGAGCTATAAGCATGTGTTTATATTACAGTTAACATTATATGATGAGACAATACCAGCGCACAGCATGATGAAGAGGCTGTTTTATGGCTATAAATCAATGCAAGTGAATGACAGCGCGACATACGCACATAACAACAGAAGCGTCGCTCTAATGAGAGGAGTATGGTCAGCACAGACTCAGATGTCACTGGTTTTGTGCTAAAGTTAGAGAATGAAACAGCAGAGGGTCTTCTGCCCGGTATAAAGACAGAAACATGGTGCATTCAATCTCTGTATGTTGTTATTTTTCTCTTAATAATCTCATAAAGTCCAGTGTTAACCCTGTGGAGGAGGAATCAGAGATGTGTTTCTCTCCAGCGTGATGACAGATGAGATTAGACTGAAGTGTTCTGCTGTAATCAGTGTTAAAATAACCTCACATCAGCACCTGCTGAGTATCTCTATCATTAGCTGCCTTTACTCTCATCATTTCTGTTCGTTTATTTTCATTCAGGCCAGTTTTATAAAGAGATTTTACACATTTTAATGGCACTCTTTCCACTGGATCTGCTGTTTTTAGTGGACTTTATTGCAGTGAGTGGGCAACATGACTGTGTTCCTGTTATCTGTAGTGCTGGGTGAGGGATGCGCTTGTGTGCTGAAGTGATGTCTGCGAGTTTCTTGAAGATCAACTGTATAAAGCCGTCGTGCATTTAATAAAAGTGTTTTTATTTTGGTCAGGGATGTGTGTTGGTGTCTGTGCTGTTCACAGGGGAGGACGGTCTGGAGTATATACAGAAAGCACCATTCACACACCCACTCCACAATACAGATCAATTCTGACATCTCTAACCAGTAATGAGCTCTAAACGGCGGGGCTTTATTGAATATGAAGGGTGGTCAGTCTTTTGCTGGATGCTTTCACTTTTATTTAACACTTTAGCATTCTTTTAGTTGACTTTATCTCTGAGATGGACCAAATAACTAACATAATTCGCTCAAGCTACCAGTACCATCTGAATGCAGAGGCGCTACCGTTTACACCGCTGACGACATTACATGCTGATGGACAGTGTGAACAACATCGATAGAGGAGCACTTTCGCATGTCGAGGTGTATATTCGAGTGTGCTGTAGTTTCTGAGACCCGTTTTAAAAGGGAAGACTCTCGGTGTTGTAGGATACTCAGACCTCACTCACAGGAGCGCTCCTGCACATGCACACGCGTCACACCCAGAGCTGACAGGTAAACGCATTTTATCGATAATCTAGTCCAGTTTGCACTCAGAGGGAACATTAAAACTTTATCTGACTAACAAATAGAAGCTAAATGTGTCTGAAGGAGGATTTAAGTCGTTTATTTTCATAAACAGCGCTCTGAGCGTGAGCGCGCTTTCTCCTGCGCGCGCAGTGGCGCTGGCTCATGAACAGCGCCCTCAGGTGTGTTTGGTGTGAACATGCTGTCGGTTTTAAGAAGGTTTGAGTGATTGAGAAGGGTGATCCTGCACAACTGGAGTGGCTGCACTTTCAGGACCGTACGTTTAGGACCGCATCTTTAGGACCCTAGTTTTTTGTGACATCGCCACCTGCCGGATTAGATCATAGACGCTCTAATAAGATGGACGACATGGATGGCAAGAATAATGTGAGTACCGATTTTCTTTTAGGTTTTATTTTAAACTGTAAAAGAAGGTGTTTATTTAGTACTGCTATTGTTTTATACTGTGCAAAGTTTATGCAAAAATGCCCGATTAGCCCGCACGATTTACCCCAGTTTCAAGGGTCTCGGACAAAAATTGTGGAAAGTTATGTTACGATATGCAACGATTTTTTTTCCAGAAGAAAATCTAATAATATTGAGTGTGGAGAAGTTTACACAGGTAAAATGAGAGCTGCTAACTATTAATCAATTATTCCCACGAATTGGGAATACATTGTCTAATTGTATTAAATATTACACCGTTCTCAATTCGTGGCCATGGTTTAATGAAACTGTAGATTTAATGGCGTGTTGACTTAACGGCTAATCATTTTAAAAAGTACGTTGATGTGTGAGATGTTTCAGATTTACCTATATTTTTCTGTAAAAGTGTGAAAACGTCTTCTACTCATTGTTTTATCACATTAGCCTAGTATAAATCAGGCCTTGACCATATAGAGTCTTATTATCATGTATTATGTCTACACATTAATATCTATGTTTATTGTGTAGGCATGTCTATCTACCTGGCCAATATGAAGTGATGGCCAATATAATTGAAAACAAACTATAGGAATATTTTCGCTGAGGTTATCTCAAACTGTTGGGTAACACTTTATAAAAACTGCATACTATAAATTATTAAGCATCAACAAATGGTTAACTTACTACTTTATTATTTGATTAGGATTAAATCTACATTAATAGACATAGTTAAGCAGTTTATAAATACAGTTACAAATGCTAGCTGTATTCTTGAATTAATAGCACCTCTATGATGTGCTTGCTTGTTTTTTTGTATTTGTTAATTATTTATGTTTCATTTCATTATTTTTGTTTCATTACAAAATTAAGTATTATTTAAGCAAATGAATGACAGTGATTAAAACAAAACAATAAAAAATAAAACTTTACAAAATCAAATAAAAAACAAATCTTTGCAATCTAAAGATAAAATTACTGTACAGTTTAAACCACAGCATAACATTAAAAATGTTTTATCATATTGCGAAATAGTGATATTTTGATGTTTTATCAAATGTAATTTTTTAAATGTAATGTTATTCTTACTTAAAAATAGCAAAGATTTTTTTCATTTGATGCTGAGCCTTGTCATTTATAAGAGATCTACAAATCATAAATATTCCACACTTTAGATTAGGTCACAAAACTAAGAAGTTGAGCTAATACCAGATTTATTAATTTACAGAGTAACTATTACTCTATGCCTGAAAAATAAGATGTATACATGTTCATTAATCACTAAAGCACCAATTACTCTTAAATAACTGGTATGTAAATAATGCAATACTTCATTATTGAAAAAAGAATCGCATTATAAATAAAGAATACAGCATCTGCAGCTGTATTTAAGCTACTTACTAATGTCTGTTATTGTAGATTTAATGCTTAGCAAGTGATGAACTAACTGTTTGTTAATTCTTAAGAAATTATTCATAGTATGCAGCTATTTAATTACCAAATACACTAACTATTAGGCTCTCTCTTTTTCAAGATGCATATAACGATCCAACAAGGGAGATCCCTGCCTGAATTGAAGAGATGCTGTATGATACAGTACACATGCTGTATGATACAGTACACAGGCTGTACTCATATATTTTGACTGTATTCCTATAGGCTATACTGATATATTTTGACTACGTTCCTATAGGCTGTACTGGTGTATTTTGACTGTGTTCTTATAGGCTGTACTGGTATATTTTGCCTACGTTCCTATAGACTGTACTGATATTCTCAGCCTGCGTTCTTATCCTTTTCTTTTTTTGTAGAAATCTTGCACAACAAATTGATCCTGGAAACTGGACTGAGAAGACTGGGCATGATGTTGCTGTGACTAAACAAATGGCTATTTCAAACAAATATAACTACAAGAGATAGACAGTGGCTTTCATCTGTATCTTTTTTTGTTACTTTTAGGGCTTGCCACGCCAGAGCTGTGGTAATGAATGTGGGGTTTTTATGCTTATGGTGAGGTCTAAGGTTTTTAACTAAGTATAAACAAGCCTTTGTCAACACTGAATAAAAGCTTTTCCATCTTTTCTATTGCAGTATACCCTTTGCTCTGTGACCGGTGTGGCAATTGAATTCCAGGAGGTAAGTTTGTTTAAAGCAGCGATGTCCAAACGGTCCTGGAGGTCCGGTGTCCTGCAGATTTTAGCTCCAACTTGCCTCAACACACCTGTAAAGATGTTTCTAGAAAGCCTAGCAAGAGCTTGATTAGCTAGCCCAGGCGTGTTTGATTGTGGTTGGAACTAAAATTTGCATGACACTGGCCCTCCAGGACTAAGTTTGGACACCCCTGATTTAGAGAAAATGTTAGAAAAAAATTCTCACTTTAAATGTTTGTTTGTATACTCTTTATCTTGAAGAAAATGGACACATCATGAATTATAAGACTTCAAAATAGAAGGATATGGCACCTCTGTAACACTTTTGAAAAATTTCATGTGCTGTTTTCCATTTTATATATATATATATTGGATGTTATCATATGTGTTTGCTGGATAATGTATAATAAAGTATAATGACTGTCATCGTCATCTTAAGATAAATAGGAAATATTTGCAATAGTTGTTTCATGCTATATGCAGCTGTAAGGTAATGTAGTGTAGGGAAAAGCTATGCAGTATTTTAGATTAATCTTGTTATTTTTAATCAGCGGTTTGCCTTCTGGACCGATGAGGCCAGAAACTTGCTCCAAGGAAAACTTCAGCCAGTGTACAGGGTGCCAAAAAAGTGTGCCATCTCTGAGGAAATCCCACTTCACATTCAGGCTGTTCCACAACAGAGGAATAAAGAATTGTCGACTTTATTGTAAAGTTAAAGGGGTCCGAGGAGCATTTGACGGTACTTCACCGATCTTCACATTTATCCATCTTTGTCTTTAGTGTAATACGTTTCTCTAAATAATTGTTTTTATACCATTGTTTGCCCATAGGGTGTACTCAACGGGAAGCCCTCTAAGTGGTTGCGTAAGCAAGCATCTTTCCAGGTGCCTGTCTACATAGACAGTGAGGAAGAGCAAGATATCCCTTTGCTTATCTTAAAGACGTACTGCACAGGACACCAACAAAACTGAGGTTTACTGATGAAGTGCAGCTTATCTGTGATGTTCTCTTTCCAGAGGTATGCCAGACCAAATAATGCACTTACAAAATCTACTGTATATAAATTGCATGCTTGGTGTTACTCATTTATCGACCCATGTATAATGATATTTGCTGTTCAGTGGTGGTATATTAGTTCATTTAAATGAATCATTTTTTCATAGGCCATCATACATGCTCTGGGGGTCTTGAGGGGTTTGTCTTTAGATGATGCTGAGCAGGTTTACCTTTCTGGCACAAAATATAATTACAGGTCAGAATATGATTTATTTTAATGCAATGCTCAGAGAAACTTTTTGTTACTGATATTTACATTAACCCATCAGTGCTTGTTCTCTATTTCAGTGAAGTAGAATAATTTAGTCAAAAAACTGACAAAAAATCTAGGAAAGAAGGGAGACCATTCAATAGGTGGGTATTGCTCTTATATACCTAAAAATTTGCAGCTGGCAGTTGGGTGTCCTTTTTGGTTCTCCTAACAGTGCATAAGTTTAAACCAGAAATATATATTACAGTTAAACATGGTAAAATATATTTTTTATTACTTATAATAAATATTAATTTAAATTTAATTGCATAACAAATGGTTCAACTTTTTATTTGTTTATTTATATATATATAGATAGATAGATTCTCTGTCCCTCTCTCATTCACAGGAGCTGCAGGAATGCTGCTTTTTGTGCTATTGTGGCTGTTGTGTGTGGATGTTTAAATAAATGTACATTCTTGAATAAATCCTCTGTCATGTCTCTCTACATCCTTTACAAACTGGTTTTAAATTAGTTACTGCATATGCTGATTACATTTGATTTCAATGTATTTGTCCTGATACTGAGCTAATTAGTTTAATCCAAGGGGATTCATCCATATACAGTATTTTTCAAGAAATGCAAGTCTTTTAAGGCACTCATTTTTTTCATTTGTGTAAAGTTAAGAAACATTTTTAATTTCTTTTTTTATCTGTAAATTAATTTGTTTTAATTTAAAATTGTTACTCACAACAGGTGTTTCACACTTTAACTTCTGGTACGTTTTACATCAAAAAGCACAATTTGAAAAAAAAAAAGCTCCTAAAAGTCTCCGCTATATCATCCAATCAGGTAGGTGGCGCTGGGAATGCAGTCCTATGGTCCTAGAAATGCAGTTCACCGTGCCTCCAATCCAGTAGGTGGCGCTGGCGAAAAGAAATGCGGTCCTAGTAATGCAGTTTTACAATGTCATCCAATCCAATAGGTGGCGCTGCCGAAAAGAAATGCGGTCCTAGAAATGCAGTTTTACAATGTCATCCAATCCAGTAGGTGGCGATGTCACAAAAAACTAGGGTCCTAAAGATGCGGTCCTAAACGTACGGTCCTGAAAGTGCAGCCACTCCAGTTGTGCAGGATCATACTATTGGAGTGATTACCTGCTTTCTCTCTGTGTTTTTGAAAATATATTTAGGCAGCCCCGATGTACAGTTAAACATACCAAGAATAAACGCGATGAAGCTCGGCGGCGGGTTTGCGTTTGAATGATTAACGTTACCGGGAGAATAAACGGTCACTGCACGGCGGCAGCTGAACTCCGGTGTCTTACCTTCAGATGGTTCAAATGTGAAGCTTCTGACCTTTATTTGCCTTCAGATGCAGGAACATTCAGTCTCTCAGCCGCCACGCCGAAAACACGCCAATATTTACTCATTTGAATCCTCTAATTTGAACGTCACGACGTCAATCATGTGACGTATGAAGTTATCTGACGCTCACAAACTTTTGATGAGTTTTCGACAACTTACAAAATCGTATATGTTCAAAATATTTATAAACTAAAGGTGGAATAGATGTGTTTGAGAAACGCGGCACAGTTGATCGAGTGTGAACTGAACCGATTCTTAATTCGACTCACCAAACAGACTCTTGAACAGGTTTACACCGAGTCGCAAAGGCTAAACACCGAGACTCGGAGGAATGAGCGCACCTTCACCTGTCAGACTGAACATTACACTTCATCACACTCCTCCAGTGTCAGATTTATTTACAGAAAACCACACACACACACACACACACACACACACACACAGAAATAGAGAGTGCCAGCATACACACATGACCCGCAGACTCCACAGGGAGAGAGACACCAGAGGAGCTGCTGTGTTCACCAGGGACCAACACTTCATTTCACTTTAATACACTGTTATACAGCAGATCTCCTTTCTGAAGGTGAAGCTCTTCTGTTGTTGAGACGCCTGAGAGCCCTTTATAACAGTGAAAGCACACAGTATGGCCTTCATGTGTGTGTGCGTGTGTGTGTGTGTGTGTGTGTGTGTGAAAGCACTAGTCGTGAGTAGCGATGAAGACGCAGCTGTTTATTAATATGAAATAAATAAATAAATAAATATACAAGTGGAGCTCTGTGAGTCCGTCCTCAGCACAGCCGGCCGATGTCGTTTTTGGTGCAGCCCTGATTGCAGCACATTCCCGCCAAACCCACCGAGAAGTTCCTCTTCCTGCGGTCGGGGCGGGGCCACGCGGGGTCCGGTGAGGAGGAGAGCGTCTGCAGCCACGCCCTCAGCCCGACCTGCGGAGCCCTGACCCGGGCCCCCGCCAGCAGCTGCAGAACACTGGAGAGAGACCACCGATGAGAACCAGGAGAAGCGGCATCAGGAGGACTGACATCAGGAGAACCGGCTCCGTCCAAAGGGTCCTGCTGGGGGTCCAGCCACACCTCACCTGTCCAAACACACACACACTCAGAGTAAGTGCAGGACAGGTGATGTATCTGAATACAGGTGATGCTGCTGCTGTAGAGTGTCTGTGCTGCGCTCCTCTGGTACTGACTGATGCACTGTTCTGGAGTCTCCAGGTTCTGGTAATCCTGCTGTGTTTATACTGAAGTCTAGTGAACGCTTCAGTCTTTCTGAACTTCACTGTAAAGCTGTGTGTTTTACAGCATGTGCAGTCACTGATGAGGGCAGTCTACTGTAGTAAACACTGTAGTGTACTATAGTATACTCTACAGCTGTAGAAAACTACAGGATTGGCTCAGGTGTTTATATTACTGTAAATAATGCTCCTTTAGTCTTGTACCGTTGTAAAAGTTGAACCTTTATATGGTCCAGAACACACCTGTTATGATGCTGTTCTGTACCTGTATGGTACAGCTGAAATGAAGAGACACTGATTGTTCTGATAAAGTGTTGGATCAGTGTTGGACATCTCCTTTATTACAGTATCTATAATATGAGTGTAAAAGTAAAGTGATTATGAATAATTCCCCCATTAAACATGAATCCTCATTTAAAGCACGTTTAAAGAAACTCATCAACATTCATTATTGAGTTTAATAATACAAATCAACTGTAAAACACAACTACAGGTGTTGTAGACTAAACATTTAATAAACATTTCCTGATTAATACAGTTTCAGTATTGATTTCTGCACGTTGTAGTGTCTGCTATCCTCTACACAGATGAGCTGGTGAATGTCCTGCAGTGCAGTGTTCATGCAGACATTTGACTAGTGTAAAACTGATCAAACACTGCGCACATCTCATCATCAGTACTCATTTATGATTATATCTGTTTAATTTAGTTTTTACAAGAGTTAACTATACAGACTAAACAGACTAAAGTAAAACACACACAGTATCTACAGTAAAATAAGTCAAATAAACAGAATAAATGAAAAGGGAGGAGAGACAGTATAAACCAGTGGAAAAAACTATTGTCAAATTAAATCATGTGGTGCTGCTTTAATATAATCCAGAAATAAATTACAGATCTTTTTTAATAATTCACCCTTTCCTCTTAAACAGTGTGTGATCTTCTCCAGTTGCAAACTTCTGAGATCCACAGTCCAGCGGGTACATCACTGTCTGTTTTAAAGCAGTGCATTTTGAGCGATTGTCAGCACATTTAATAGCAGGATTCTGCTGGAGCTTAGAGTTTGTATAATTGGCCAATAAACATCTCTCTGCAGCCAATGGAAAATCAATTTCTTGAATGTGTGATATGATATTGCACACTGGTACCCACAACACTTTCACTTTAGGGCAAAATACCTTCCTCTATACCACATCTGAAGCAGAGGGGAGAGATGCTGGATGGAGTATAATAAAGCTGATGTGAGAAATTAAACTGGATTAGTCTCATTAACAGTACTTCTGCATAATTATATCATTTCTCTTTTTAAATTAAGTAAATGAACTTTTAAGTGATTACTTTAAAGAGAAACTGTGTTATATTGAGCACAGGAGAATGTGTTTGTGGAAAGTGTTGAATGTTCAGCTAAAATAGCTCTTGATTTATGTTCACGTATTTTTATTCTTTACTGTAAATGGAAAAGGAGCATTTACACTATATAAACTATAGTAAAAACACTGTTTAAAATGCGTTTAATATCTTATATTTACTGAAAATAAATGGACTCATTTTGGATAAAGGAAACTGGCTTCATGGATCAGGTTTGTACCTTTGATGAAGTACAGTATTGTATCTGCAGCTATTGAAACCCAAAGGTACATTTGGTTTCCCATGGTACAAATCCTGTCCTTAAAGGTACAAACTGCAATGGTGCAAACGCGTTTCTCTGTCTTAAGGTTCAGTTCTGTCCCATAAAAAGGTCCTGCCCCAGTGACCAGGGTTTGAGCCTGCTTTAATACAACATTACACCATTTTCTTCTGAGAGTGTAGTTGTGCCATATGGCAGCTGTAGAATCACCACAGCAGATCAGTTATAGTGCCCCTCCTAACCCATTTCATCTTATTCAGAATAAAAAACTAAGATTCCTGACAGATTATACTTGATGTATTTAAAGAAGATCCTCGACTTTAGTTGCTTTCCTCATGGTTATATTGGTTTAATTTAGTATTGTTTATTATTAATACTATAATTCTTATTATTTTAATTATTTTCTCTTTGTCTAATGCTGTTATTTGTATTGTATGTCATTAATATTTGTTCTTATGACGTGTATATTATCGAGCTTTTTAAGATCTGTCTGTGATCTCTTGTTGTCAGCTCAAGCAATATACTAAACTCAGCGGCAGTGCTTCACTATAGTCTGGCTCAGACACACTGCAGTGTTCACTGTACATCACTGGAGTACCTGAGCTTCAGTGTTTGTGTACAGTAATAGAGAAGTCTCAGAGTTAAATGTGCACTTGTGGAGTGTTGCTGAATATCTGTAGTGTGCTGTATATAGTGTGTAGTGTGCTGCAGTACGTACCGCTCGGTGTGTCCGCCCTCCGCCACCGGGAGCCGCCGCAGGTGAAGATCACCGCCCTGATGAACTCGCGGCCGCACAGCTTCACTCCGAAGTCTCTGGGCAGATCCGCGGACACGCAAACACACAGCCCGGACACACACACACACACCAGCAGCAGCGCAGGACACACGCGGAACATGATGATGAGTTACCGGAGGAAACACCGAGGAACCGGAGCTGCGCTGAGTCTGAGGACTCCATCAGTCCAGCGAGACTTTATACTCACACACACACACACTGACGTCACACACACTTACTTTTGTCACACAAAGAAACTCAGACACACACACACTCTCTCTCTCTCTCTTTGACGTCACACACTTTCTCTCTCTCACACACACACACACACACTCTGAGTTTCCAGTGTTGTACTGGTGATCTGCTCTTCAGCCTGATCATGTGTGTGTGTTGTGCCGCTGATATTAAACAGCAGATGATTAAACACGTCTCATTGCTACACTACAGTACCAGAAAAAGCTCTGAGGTCTCTCTTCAGGCCTGTATCAGCCTGCTGTAGGGGGTTCTTCTCCAAATCTGGACCTCTCCGCAGGTATTCACCTTATTTTCTATTTAATGCTGCATTTTACTGACTGTAAGCTGTATTGAGCTGGATGAGGATGTCAGATGGTCACCATATTCACTTTTCATGTAGCAAAAACATTAAAGGTTTAGAAGAAAGCAAAATGAAGAAATAATTAAAATACAGATTTATACATCATCATTAGGGGAAAACAGGAATCTGTTACATTAAAAACTGCAGTCTCTCGTCATTTATCAGGCCAATAACACATTCAGCTGTCCTCAGAGTCGGACCATCTGAATATAAAGATTCCCCCTGATGATCATGGAGAGCTCCAGCATCTTTCAGCCTTTCTTTAAAATTAAAAAGGATATTTGAAAACTCACGGTGGCGTCACAGGTGGCGATAGCACTATAACCTCGCAGCAAGAAGGTCGCTGGTTTGAGTCTCAGCTGGGTCAGTTGGTGTTCCTGTGTGGAGTTTGCATGTTCTCCCCGTGTTGGTGTGGGTTTCCTCCGGGTGCTCCGGTTTCCCCCACAGTCCAAACACATGCGCTATAGGGGGACTGATCAACTAAATATGAGTGTGTGTGTGGATGAGTGTGTATGGGTGTTTCCCAGTACTGGGTTGCAGCTGGAAGGGCATCCGCTGTATAAAACATACTGGATAAGTTGGCGGTTCATTCCGCTGTGGTGACCCCTGATTAATAAAGGGACTCAGCTGAAGGAATATGAATGTCTGAAAACTCCTGGGTAACAGCTATAGCTAATATAGTACTGAAATGAACTGTATTCCGGGCCGCTCTTGGGGCTTCACACCTTTCATTACTCATTGTTTGTTCCAGGAATAATCTCCAAGGTTTAGATTTAGAAGTCACCTGTAAAATGTTTTCTGAGTTGAACAACAACCCAGCAGGCACAGATGACTTCACTCACAGGGTTTCTTGCACAGATGATGGAGAAATTGATCAAAAACAGACTGAAGCAGCAGCCAACAGAGGATTCTGCTTAAAGCCTTCTCAATGGGTCATTCACTCATTCAGGCTTAATTCCTTTATTAATCAGGGGTCACTACAGCGGAATGAACCAACAACTATTCCAGCCAACACGGGAAGAACATGCAGACTCCACACAGAAACACCAACTGACCCAGCCGGGACTCGAACCAGTGATCTTGCTGTGAGGGCACAGTGCGACACCACTGAGACACCTTGGATGGGTTATTTTAACTATTTATGATGCTGTAGCAGTCAAAATACATCACATGAGCTCATGTGTGGGACAAATTCTGGACCTTTGTCAGTGAGGGGTGGGTTTTTCACACGGTAACACCCAGAACACGGTCTGACCCGTGATGGATCATCAGAGTCCTCATCTTCAGTGATGTGGTGGTGCTGAAGGCCAGATCTCAGCGTCTGTTAAACTGCATCGGTTCCTCTTGTAAATGTTGGCAGTCTTCATCATCTGCTGTCAGTGTGTGAAGCAGAACAGCTGATCACAGTTCATAATGCTGCTGACTGACTGCACACAGAACCTGAAACATTAGCACATCATGAAATGAACTCGCCCTCATGTAGGTTCAGTCGTGTCGACACACTGCCTGCGAAACCTTCATCCGTCACAGAAGAATCAGAGTCCAGTTTCATATGTCAGTTTTCTGCATCTGAAAAGGTGTTTTAGGAGGTGTTTCCACAATTCAGAGCAGCCAAGTGAGAGTGTGTGTGTGTGTGTGTGTGTGTGTGTGTGTGTGTGTCTTCAGCAGGGGCGTAGCGGACATTTTAAAAGTGTGTGTGTGTGTGTGTGTGTGTGTGTGTGTGTTCAGCAGGGGCGTAGCGAACATTTTAAAAGTGTGTGTGTGTGTGTGTGTGTGTGGTGGGTGGGGGGGGGACTGTATGAGATCTAAAAGTTTACGTTCCTATAATTATTAATCACCTGTTTGTAAATGGTCTGTCTCTAATAGTGAGGGGGACGTATCCCTCTGTCCCCTCAGTTGCTATACGCCCCTGGGGTCTCTTGTACAGACTTGTGTTGAACTCATACTCAAACATTGCGTACAGACAAAGCTGTAAATGTGTGTACACAGTAAAACATTCAGCTGTATGAAACACTGCGTACGCTGAATCCCACGCATATTCTTATTGTACATCTGAATTAACATGAAACTGAGCACATGGGCACAAAACCCCTTCCTGACTCCTCCCCCTTATGAATATGGTAATGACTACACTTTGGCAAAACCAAACGAAAAAGCAACGGCAAAAGCACGCAAGAAGAGCTTGACAGAATGTGAATGTGAGGTGCTCCTGGCGGAGGTAGACAAGTTTGTCCTCCGGAATTAATAACAAAAGAAATAGAGCGGGGTCTGAACAGCGCACTGTGAGGGAATTAAAAAAGAAATGGTCTGATGTAAAGGTGTAGGGTAAGAGAACAGCGGCGCACCGTCACAGTGTGGAGCGAACAGGCGGAGGAACAGGAGATGCTGAACTAACACCCTCTGAGGAGAGAGTTGCCTCAGTTGTGGGCGTCACTTCACTGTCTGGAGTAGTGTCCGTGTGTGTGGGAGACACAGGTGTATTAGAGGAACACTGTGTTAGGGTGGTATAGCAGCACCCCTCCGCTCTTATCAAGGCAGCGCCACCGGCATTCAGCTGCCCAATCGTCCGCTCTACACCTGAGCGAGTGCCTGCCATCTTAGGAGCCTCATCCTGACCTGTTAGTGAGGATGAATGAATCATGTGTTCACCAAGGCCACCCTGCTGCAGTATTGGTTAAGCACATTTGAGCATCACCTGTTATTTGCACCTTTATTGAATGGAAATGTTTCTGATTCACATGTGCAGATTCGTCTTCAGATGGCGCCTTTATAGGATGTGTGTGCAGTCGATCGCTCCGATTACACTGGGGAAACTGCCGTTCACTGCAGATTGAGCTTTAATGTTTGGCTGGTCGACTGTATGGACTGGAAACCTTCTATACCTGCTAGACATGCGGATGATCCCATCTCATACAGCTGCCATTGCACTGGCCTAACCCCGAGCGCTCTGCCAGTTCCCTTTGGAAAGAACCAGGTGCCAGGATACTTTACTGGTGCGATACTCTGTAGTGTGTAATTTAACACAATAGCCTCTAGGAGTCGCCAAACACACACAAGAAACACACGTACACCAGACAGGAAGCTGGCGTGGACCAACGCACATCCTCACGTTCATTTCATCGGTAGTAAATCCAGACGTGAGTCTGAAACCTGGCGTACGCAAAGCTTTTGAGTGTACACATCGTTGATACATGAGGCTCCTGGTGTTCAGGATCAGCTGGAGGACAGCATGATATGTGGCTCCAGCACCGCTAACACAGTCTGAAGCTGAATAAAGGCTGAATGTGTGGGGATAATCTGAGGCGGATCTGCGGCCTCTCTCCGTCATCTCCAGATGAGATGGACACAACATTTCCTCTCTTTCCTTTGTAAAGCAGGGAGAATTCATTAATATGCATTGGGCACTAGGAAACATGATCATATCACTCCGGTTCTGTCAGCCGGGGAACTGGAGCCGGGAACACGGGAACCCTAACCCAAAACACATTATAACCTCACTCATTCTCCTTCAGCTTACTCTCTTATTTATCAGGGGTCTCCACAGTGGAATGAACCGCCAACTATTCCAACATGTTTTACACAGCGGATGCCCTTCCAGCTGCAACCCAGTATTGGGAAACACCCATTCACACACACACTCATACACTACGGCCAGTTTAGTTGATCAGTTCCCCTATAGCGCATGTGTTTGGACTGTGGGGGAAACCGGAGCACCCGGAGGAAACCCACACCAACACGGGGAGAACATGCAAACTCCACACAGAAACACCAACTGACCCAGCCGATTATGATTTCACACAGAATATAAATAAATAATATAAATGTATCACTAAAATGTCCCCATAAGTCTGTGTGTGTTCAGGTTTAGAGTTAAAGAGATGAACACACACACTTTGACATCACACACACACACACACACACACACACACTCCTGGGAATAGTGTCTTGTGAGGCAAGAGCTCTGTTGTTCTTGCGTTCGCTGCTAATGTTTCTGTAATGTTATTTCTACATCAGTGACATCAGCACAGTGGTAGACGTTATTAATCTGGATTATGGATATTATTATTATTATTTACATGTATTTACTGAGATTTAGAGCACTCAATAGCACAGCCGATGTGTCTGTGAGAATCAAACACTCCTCAGGGTTATTTTGAGCACACTGGCCTCACTCTAGGAGATATTAATACAGATATCTGATTTATTATGATGACACTGATCAATCAAATCAGTCCAGATCTGCAGGACACAGCACTGATGACACACGCATCGTTTAATCAGGGGAAGCTCATCATATGCTTTACATGTTGATTTCTGGACACTGATATGAGGATCAGCATAAAGGCTGCAGACTACAGGAGTGCACGCACACACACACACACACACACACCTGATTAAACCATCACTACACAATACACACAACACGGCGCATCTG